>NW_015404955.1:0-2782 GCF_001527695.2 Protobothrops mucrosquamatus
AAAAGCCGAATTAAAAAGAAATATTTAAACAGGCCGATCAATTAAAATTATCCTTAAAAATCCCCTGAAACTTTAAAATCATTAAAAATTATCCCTATTTAAAACTCACCCTAGGTCAGGCCCGCTTGTTGAAAAAGCCATGTCTTGAGGGCGCGGCGGAAGGTTAAGAGATCCGGAATCGTCCGGATCTCGGGGGGTACTAAACAAGGGAAACAGCGTTCCCATAGCTGGCCAATTTGCAATCTGCAAACTCTATTTTCCAATAGTACTGTGGAGAATCTGGACCAATCTATTGCAACCTCCACCATTCCACTACAAAGCTACAATTGAAAATGTCTCTGTTGAAGTGAAATATGTTGAATCCATTTTGGCAAAAGCAAGCCTAATAAAAATTCTTTGCAAAAACTTGCATCATTACGAGAGATAATGACAGTTATCTTTGCATCATTACCAAAGCTAAGAAAAGAAGCCAACCTTTTAATATTTAATTAAATCACCTGAACACTCAGGCTAAGCAGCTGTGGCTGCACATATGTTGGGTTCCAGCATTACTAAAGGATTCCCCAACAGTTAAACTCACTAATCAATTAGTTTCCACATCAGATGTGAGTCATTTAATTGCTAGAAATTGCCAGATTATGGGGGTTATATTTATACCAAGAAAGAAAGGAAAGAAGAATATATTTTCTGATGAAAAACAGTTTTACTCTAGAAAGTCAAGAGGAGAGTAGGATGCCTTATAACAAGTACAGAAAAGGAAGGCAATATCATTAAATCAGATAAAAACAATTTTAGTAAAACTGTGAACCGAAGCCCATGAATGACCCTGAAGCACTTTCTAGTGGTTCCCAAGACTGTGGTGAAAATCAGGAAAATAAAATATTCAAGGTTTATTTCAGCTTCTGTCTCCAAACAGAAAATTCAAGAACTTTTTCATTAAATGTTAAACTCAAAAGGCAACTTTTGGCTTTTTAAAAATATTAACTCTGTGTATAGTTTAACCTTGTAGATGGTCACAGATAGTCCTTTGGTTACATCCACTTATTCAGGGACCCTTCAAAGTTATGATAGTGCTAAACGAGGGGGACTTCTGACCCACCTTCAAAGTTGTGGTTATTGCAATGTTCCTGAAGTCATATGGTTGTCATTCAAATGCTTGGCAACCAGCTTATACTTATAATGGTTGAAGCATTCCACAGTTATGTGATTGCCATTTGTGACCTTTGCTTAGAAGACAAGTCAATGGGGAAGGGGCAACAGGGGCTTTCAAGTTATTCCTGCAAGTTGCTTTTTCTTACCACTTTTTCTCACAAGGACCCTCTGGGTGGCAGACGGATCTCGTACTTCATAGAGTGTGCATGCACCCATGTATGTCTACACTCCATAACACATACCTGTACTCAAGTCCATCTTGCACTCTGTAAAATCTGGTAACACTTGCACCCACCTGTACTCATGTTCCCCTGTAAGATCTATCCATCTACCTATACTCATGCCTACCATATCAACCCACCCACCTGCACTCATGCCTGCTCCTAAAACCCACCTAATCATCCACTAGCCTCCACATGCCCACCTATAGCACTTACCTGCCTGCTCATACTTGCACCTGCCCATAGCATTTGCCCACATATCCTCCTGCACTTGCTCCTGCCAGTACCACTTACCCATGCACCTGCTCACACTCACCGTAGCATCCACCTGGCCTCCTGCATCCAAAGACCATCCATGTATCCACCTGCGGTACCCACCTGCACAACTGCCTGTACACTGCAGCAGTTACCCACCAGTTCTGACCTGCTGGCCTGCTTGAGAAACACCTAAGAAGGAAAGGCTTATTGTGATCGCAACTTGTGGTTTTCTGATGGCTTCCCCATTGAGTTTCTTGTTGGAAGCTGGCAGGAAGTAACAAGTTGCGATCACATTTGGTCCTCTTTTAACAACCCATGGTCCTTGGCAATGGGGACCGCCATAGCTAACTAATGCAATCATGTGACATTCATTACATCACTTATTAATGATAATTCTGGTCCCATTAACAAACCCAGAGCACTATTGTATTGCTTTGTTGGACTGGACACAGAGGACAAATGAAGTGATAGAGGAGGTAGGCTTTCAAAGATTCTCCTATTTAGATGGAATAAGATTATTGATTCATTCATTCATTTATTGATTATATTGTTTTTATTTTGCCCTCGTTATTTTTTTAATAGTTAACTCAAGGCGTTGAATATATATAATACTCCTTCCTCCTCCTGATCCATAAAATGCAAGCAAACAATGCTTGTCATCTTTAAGATGAACTTTTAGTGTATAGTTTTAACACTACTGTGCTGAACAAACAACCAAAATTGAAGTGGTATGAGAAGAAAACATCCTATGACTTTCAGGATAGAATAGAAATATATAAAACATTTCTAGGATATAGTATGAATTCAGTTATCTCTATCTTAGAATAAAAGAGAATTTTGATTAGCCACAAATAATTGGCAATCTCCCAGGGACTCCTGTAAAATGATCTAACACATAAATAAGACTTAAAGATGAATATACCTGAACACAAATGCTGGCTTCTCCCTTCCCATACTTTTGGAGAACAGCTATCAACTTTTTACTTCAAAATTATAATTTAAACTATGGAAAACTTCTACATTACTAAGAGAGCATCCCCTTGTTTTTAAGCAAAAATAACTAATCACTGCCAGATATAAAATCCAATCATTTACATAAAATAACATATTTCTCTAGACAAAGCACAACTAAATAGTATATTTTGTATCCA
>NW_015404956.1:0-2782 GCF_001527695.2 Protobothrops mucrosquamatus
CCTTTGTCTTGAGATCCCTGGCTCCAAACTTCCTGATGGTTCCACATCTGCATTTGTATAGGCCTAGCTACTGCTTTGGGCAAAGAGATGAGGCAAGGTTTGGTTTCTGCTTTTCAAAAAATGCTTTTAAAAATCCTTTTGGTGAAAAATATTTTTTCCTTTTTAATATTTCCTTCTCTGGGGCTTTGACTTCCCACAAGTTTCCTCCCCGTGTTTTCCACTGTTTGTATTTGTTGAGTATCTGAGTCTTCTGTCATAGCATTTGGTTGTTTCACCTTCTCTATAAAATTCTGTATAGATGATTCTTTAGTTGAAGTCATAGTTTGAGCTTGCATACGGAGAGTTTGGATAATTGCTTTTAACATATAAAGAATTTGTTCCTGTACTTCCTCTGCACTTCCTGTACTTCCTCTCTTCCGGTTTCGTCACGCAGCCGCCATGGACGGCAGGGAGATCTGCTCTCTCTCCCCCGTTCAGTTTTGCATCGCTGGGGGGCCCTGAAAAGGGACGAAAATCGCCTCGAAGAGGCGATCAACAAGGAGGGGCTTTTGCTGGATCGCAGGAGAGCAGCAACGCTCCTGTTAGACCTGGCAATCTCTCCAAACCGGCGGACAAAAGGACCGGCCATAGAAATATGGCTGTCCCTAGGCTGCTAACAGCCGAAGTCACATTAACATCTGGCAACTTCAAAGCAGCGTGGAATGGATTGGGTGAGATCTGCCTCTCTTACATCCTAATTACTTAATTACCTGCATAAGCTGCTAAAGTACTTTTCCCCCTGTCGTGAGGGAAGGGGGATTTTAGCCCTCCCTCCAGAAACAGCGGCTATCAACCACTTGGGAGTCTAAAACATTGGAAAAATACTGGGATCCTAATTGGAATTCTATTTTTTAAAACTGGTGGATTATAAGACTTGTAACTTTCTACTCTCTATTTTTTTTCTTCTTCCCTGATTTTTACTCTAACTATTATTGAAGATTTGGGTTCTTTCTCTCCCCCTTAAAATAGAGGGGGGAAAGAAAACTGAAAAGATCTAACTAACTCTGAGTTTGCTGGCTAAATTTGAGACTGTAACCTGCTATTCTTTAAGAGAGACTTGTTGATAGCTTTGAAATTAGATAAGATATAAAGCAACCTTGAAGCACCATCTGCAAGAAACTCAGCTCAGCTTTTTACTTGGTGGACTTTCTGATTGTAAGCTTTTTGTTTAGTTTAATACACGACAATGGAAGAAGAACAGGAATGGATTTCTCCCACATAAAACCTTTCCTGTGCCGATGTTTGTGCTATAAAGTTCAACATGAGTTTTCTTTTTTAAAGTATATTTTTATTTTTTTTAAAAAAATCTCAGTATAAAATACAATGGGGTGAGCTTCCATTCCTTGCCCCAGCTCCTGTCCATCTAGCAGTTTGAAAGCATACAAATGTGAGTAGGTTAATAAGTACCACTTCGGTGGGAAGGTAACAGCGTTCCGTGTGCCTTGGTGTATAGTCATGCTGGCTCCAGGACCACAGAAGTGTCTTCAAACAACACTGGCTCCCTCGGCTAAGAAACAGAGGTGAGCACTGCACCCTAGAGTCAGACACAACTGGACAGGGAAATCTTTACCTTTTAGAACTAAATACAATGTGAAAAGGGGAAAGGAAAGGGATAGAGGAGTAGAGTGAGGAAGGGGGAAAAGAAATGAAAAAAGAAACAAAAAGCAGTGACTTCTGACTTTTTTTGGTACAATAAGATACATAATAAGTTATGATAGCAACTTTTTAGCTATACCAAATAGTAACTTCTAGCCATTTCTCTACCAATAACCCACTTAATTGTCAAAACCCAAAGTCAAAAATATTTTTTTTCCTCTTTCACACAGAAGGTCCAGAAACGGTTTCCAAGTAACCACAAAACTATTTACATTCTTATCCCTAATTAGCACAGTCAACTTTGCCATCCCTGCCTGTTCCATCATCTTTTGAATCCATTCCTCTATTGAGGGAGTTAACACTTTTTTCCATTTCTGGGTATATAAAATTCTTGCAGCCGTCAACATGTATAGCAACGAAGTTCCATTTTTTCCCCATTTCTTTATTTAATAGTCCTAAAAGAAAAAGTTCCGGTTTCCACTGTAAGTCAGTTTTTAAAATATTCTAAATTAGAATATTTTAGAAGCTGCTACTCAGGAGGTAGCTTAGCCCTTTCTAATTCTGCATGCACTTTTGCCCCTGGTTACTGTTTGGCTAATTCCTGGCTTACTGGACTGCTGGCCCTGGTTATTGTTTGGCTAAACCTGGTTTATTGGACTGCTGGCCCTGGTTGCTGTTTGGCTAAGCCTGGCTTGTTGGACTGCTGGCCCTGGTTGCTGTTTGGCTAGGCCTGGCTTGTTGGACTGCTGCCCCTGGTTACTGTTTGGCAATCCTTGTCTGTTGGATTACTCACAGCCAGAGGCTGCCGAAGAGCCAGAGTGTCAAGAGCCAGAGAAATCAGGAGATTCAGGTTTTGGGCCGCCCATGCCGCCACCACCGCAGAAGCCGGGCGAACAGCAGCTCAGAGAACCGGAGGACATGGAGATGGAAGGCTCCGTTGTGCAGGGGTTAAAAGAGTAGTCGTTTACCACCTTGCATGCCCGCGATGTATTCAGCGGCTGACCTCCATGCCCTGCGAGAGTCCCCTCTCTCGCAGGTTTGGCCCTCAGCGTTAACGAGGGCCCACCTCTATGAGGGATTTTTTAATCAAGAGAGGTGGTCGAAACGTAACTTAAGGGGATTTTTAATAAAATTTTTAGTCCGGGTT
>NW_015404957.1:0-2782 GCF_001527695.2 Protobothrops mucrosquamatus
GTAATTGAAGTTGTAAATCTTATTAAGGGTTCCAAATGACTTTTTATAGGGTAGCTTCATGAAATGACAGAATTAATTTGTTAACTTTACGTGGGAATTTTTTTTCTTTTCTTTTTTTTGTATAAGTAAGGGATGGTGTTAAACTATCTTGCTGAAACGGTAAAGATTTTGGATATTTGAAGAACTAACTAAATGAATATTTTTTATTAATACGGAGGAGATGGATTGTTTAAGTTTAGACTTTGGAGTTAGAGATATTAATATTTGTTTACTTGTATTTGAATATTAGCCTAGGTTGGTTTGGGAAGTCCGGGGGGTGGGGGGATGGTATATAACATTGTGTAATATCTGTGATGTATTTCTTTTTTTTATGATAAAAACAATAAAAATTTTATATTGAAAAAAAAAGAAATATCATCTAATAAACATTTCAATAATGATCTAACAATTATTCTATTGGTCTCTAGCTGCCCCTATTCCTAAGCCTTGGCTAATGAATGCTTCAGGAGTTATCTAATACACATCCTATTTGCTCCAGGCCATCTGTGTTCCTAATTTGTAGCTGAGCTTGCAAGATACCTAAGTCTTTGTTAATTTTATCAGCTTTCTAACCACCCAGAATTGTTACAAGCTTTACACGTGCATATTCCCTGTGAATAAGCATTCTTTGTTCTTGCCAAACTCCCCAATTATAGACTTCCTGATCTCCTTTCAAGTGTATGCCATAATCTTGCTTTGTTTTGGCATCCAGCCAGTTCTTGCTGTGACTCTTCCCCCATCCCACCCCCCAGAAAATACCCTAACAATTTGATTTTGGATACCACCGTCCATCTCTACGTTCTGGTATTATTTTTGGAATATGAGGCAAACTAGTTTAACAGTTATATACTGTGTGTTATGCTTTATTGGGCACCATTTTTTTAGATTACCACAATGCATTTAATAAAAGGCGATGTTTTTTTTCCTGGTTCTCATTCCAGCCATTTGTTTCTCTTGCCCTGCTTCCACATGTAGTGTTGGGAAAGTCACAGTGCATAGGAGATGTACCAGTTTTCTTTGATTTCCTGACTTTATTGGTCTTTGTCTTCCTATGCACATCATTCCTTTGGACCTATCAGGCAAGAGAAACGTATCTGCCAAGATTATAAGCAAGAGTAGCATAAGAACATTAATCATAAGAATATGAAAAAAACACAGCAATAGCCCAAGCCTTGTCCTATCCTGAATTCTCAAAGACTGGACAGCCACTTGTTTGAAATGGTCTAGGGTCTCCTGCTGCAGCAGGAGGTTGGACTAGAAGACCTCCAAGATCCCTTCCAGCTCTATTCTGATTGATTGATCTCCCAAAAAATTTCTAGTGGTAATATATCTTAGGTCTCAATTCAACAATGCTTGGTCATTTCTGATCAAATCTATTCAATCTTGGGTTTGCTGTAGCCATTCTCTCTCCCAATACTTGCACTTTTTGTGTTCAGTTTTTCATTAGGGAATTCCAGCACAAAATTTGGAAAAGAAAGAATAGAAAATGCATTTTGCCACATGCTTTCATCCGGGAAGGGGAAGTTAGATAAAACATGAATGAATATGTCAGGACTCTTCAAACTTGGCCCTTTTATGACTTGTGGACTTCAACTCCCAGAATTCCTCAGCCAGCATGCCTGGCTGAGGAATTCTGGGAGTTGAAGTCCACAAGTCATAAAAGGGCCAAGTTTGAAGACCCCTGGAATATGTGAACTCCTGGAATATGTCTTCTCTCTTATTGATAGTGAAGAACTGAGTTAGAAAAATATGCTGAAGTAATATTCTAAGTTAAAACGTTCATTGTTTCTCTAATCAAAGTTGCATTTGGAAACGTTATTTGTTCCATGGAAAAGCACAGTAAAGTATAATGTTGCAACAAATCAATTTTAAAAAATCACTAAATATGCACTTGGTTCCTTGCCTGCTAAATACTGAGAAGAGATGTGGACAGAAATAATTCCATCAGGAATCTTTGGCATATCTTTGAATCACTGTAGAGAAAGATGTGTTGAAATTCTGAGTTGGCAAGGCATTGTGTGAGGGAGTTGGAGAGGGCAAGCAATAGGTCACAGATAATTTATTTCTCTTCTTAGCCAGTTTGGTCTAGTGGTTAAAGTGCCAGGCTAGAAAACAGGAGACTGTGGGTTCTCCTTAGCCATGAAAAACATCTGAGAAAGAGTCACTCTCTCTCAGTCCAACCAACCTCACAGGATTGTTGTTGTGGAGAAAATAGAAGGAGGAAGGTGTGTTGGATATGTTTGCCACCTGTAGTGACTTCTAAAAATAACAAAGGAGGGATATAAATAAAAGCAAAAAAATCTGAAAAATGGTTTGGAAATGATAAGAGTGGAAGTGGTGATTATGCCTAGCTAAGAGTGAAAAAGGATATTGGGAATCCCAGTTCCTGGGAGAACAGCCTTTCCTCTAGAACAGGGGTGTCAAACTGCCGGCCCACAGGCTGGTTGCATCGTGCGGAGGCGCACCCACCCCAGCTCTGGCAATGTGAAAAAAGTCACTATACGTCACAACACGTCACGTGATGCGGCGAGTTTGACACCCGTACTTTAGAATAAATGTTCTGGAAAGGGATAATACTATCAGTATATTACATGGAGGGAAGCAAGCAAAGGAACGAATTCCCACTGGGAATAGTAGAAAAAAACATGGAGAGGCGAGCTTGGCCCCAGGAGAACAAAGATGTTCTCCCAATTTACTGGCGTCCCAAAAGCTGTATTCTAATTCTCTTTTATCATGTTTCATT
>NW_015404958.1:0-2782 GCF_001527695.2 Protobothrops mucrosquamatus
GTAGATGGGATTTGATGTTGAATCTTTTGCCGCATTCAGGACAGCCATAAGGTTTCTCTCCAGTATGGAGACGTAAATGGACATTAAGGTTAGACTGCTGATGAAAACGTTTCCCGCACTGAACACACGGATATGGCTTTTCCCCGGTGTGGATCCTCTGGTGCGTAATAAGATGCGAAGGCCGATCAAAACCTTTCCCGCACTCAGAACAGGAAAAATTCTTGTTCGACACTGTGATTTCTATAGGGGGCTTCCTCCTCATAATTTTAATTATTTTTTCTGTTTCAGGAGCTGCATAAACGTGTGTCCCTTCTGGCAATATTGCTCGGGGACCCTCTGATTTGATCTCAGATGGTCTGGAGAGCTTGGCAGCTGCTATATGGGTTCGCTGGTGCTTATTTAGGGAAGATTTGACACGGAAACTCTTCCCACAATCTTCACATTCATAAGGCTTCTCCCCTGTGTGTATCCTATAGTGCCCATGTAAATGTGATTTGATACTAAATCTTTTTCCGCAATCGGGACAGCCATATGGTTTCTCTCCACTATGAACTCTTAGGTGGACGTTTAGATTGGACTGCTGGTCAAAGCATTTCCCACATTCAATACACGGATATGGCTTTTCTCCCGTGTGGATCCTCTGGTGTTTAATTAAGTTGGAACGGCGATCAAAACTTTTCCCACATTCAGAACAGGGATAGTTTCTTTTTGATACAGTAGAACCTACTTGGGAGCTATTGCTGGGCATTTTCTCATCAGCCTGAGAAGCTCGTATCAGCTCCAGGAATAACCCCTGCCGTTTTCTGGATTTGACCTCCACTGGTTCAGAAATTTGGGGATCAAAGAACACATCCCACTGTGTTGGTTCCTGAAGTTGCTCTGCTCCAAACTCTTCCTGATGAATTTTTTTTCTGGTAGGCAGGTTTTCTGCAAGAACAAAGATAAACAAAGTTTTGAAGAGCAGAGACAAAAGAAGTACAGTCTTGGTTTCAATAGGAAGATCCTGGTAGTTAATCTGTGTAATGCAAAATTATCCTTGCCAGCAACATAATGACAACAAATGATATTGGTGCAGACATTATTTTTTTGGCAATCATTAAAAAAATAAGTAAGGTCTGCAGGAGCTGCCAACATATAAACGGAAATAACTTTTCCTAACTTGACTTTCCAGCTCACTCCAGACCAGTGGCCTTGGGTGCATGAGAGGTTGGTAACTACAGTTCAAAAATATCTAAGATACAAGAATGGGAAAGGATGGCCACTAATGGTTGAAAGGACCTCCCAAGAATTCTTAAGAGCATGTTCATTCATTTGTTTTTTTCTGGGAGGCAGACTCTCTGCAAGGAAATCAAAGATAATCTGTTTTGAAGACAGAGGCAAAAGAAGTAACAAGGGAGTGGCCAGCAAAGCCAGAAAAGGGAAAAAATGTGGATTTGGTTTCAATACCAAACTTTGAATTATTCCTTAACATTCTTTAATTATGGAAAAAAATACCATTATTTGGGATTCAGGCCTGAAATGCAATATGACAGTTTGATTTCTAGGCTATTTAATTCACTATCAGTAGTCCTCAACCTATGACTGGTCCTAATGACAGTTCAAATTTATGACAGACTTCAAGAAAGGTAATAATGACCCATCCTCAAAGTCGCAACTGTTACACACACACACATACTATTCTACCCCACAGTCACGATTGTATTTTGGCTGCTTTTCAACCGGGTTGCATTTACAACAGCTTGCAGAGGCCCACAGTCAGGTTTCTAAACATTTGGCCTGAAATACTTGGCTAATTCAGTTAAACCACCATTCTTTCTTCACCTATTTTTAGTATGCCTTCTCATTTATTTATTTTGGAAAATTTATATAGCTGCCTACTCACTCACAGTGACTCTAGGCGGCTTACAGAAAATAAAAACGCAATGTAGAAGGAATATAATAGAGAAAAATAAAATGATAATATAACCCCTCGCTCCTCCTCAGCGACAACACCCCCCCCATATCAGCCATTTAATGGGCTCCATCCCACTGGCAAAATGGCATCTTCAGGGCCTTACAAAATGGCACCTTCAAGGCCTTACAAATGGCATCTTCAAGGCCTTACAAAAGTGTCAGAGTGTGGGGTCCAGTCTAATTTCTGAAGGAATAATATTCCAAAGGGAGGGAGCCTCATGGAGAAGGCCTTTCTTCTGGTCCCGCCAGATGTACCTCCTTAGGGGATGGGACCTGCAACATTCCTTGCCTCCCTGCTTGAGTGGGTTGGGTGGATGTGACCGGCAAGAGACGGTCCCTGAGATAACCTAGTCCCAAGCCATGAAGGGAACTATCAAAAATGAACAGTACAGTACAAAAATACCTCACTTCAGCTGACATTCTAGATTCAGAGATAATAACAAGGATGGAAAATAGGTGGGAAAAATGAATTGTGGTGGCACTGGAATATTTTCAAGAACACTGGAAAACTGCTCGGCTACCCCCGAGGAATGCCAAATAGGCATGGCCTGCAGGAAAACTGAATGTTCTGCATTTCTTGGAATATTCGGTTCTAGAAGGCTTATGTTTTGCTCATTCAAATTGGAGAAGGAACCCAGATCTGTCTTAACAGTGTCATCTGTCCTCTTTCTTCCCACCGTCATCTTCCCAGGTGGCTTCAAAAACTCAAAACCCCTAACCCTAACAGCTCACCTGGAGAAGAATCCCTCAGATGACTCCTTTTCTCAGACTCCTGAATCATCCCATCTCTTCCGATCTGGAAGATCATGTCAGATTCACCATTACGGAG
>NW_015404959.1:0-2781 GCF_001527695.2 Protobothrops mucrosquamatus
TTGGTCTTCCTTCCAGATTGAAGAATTGTGGTTAGGGGAACACATCTGTTTTCTCTCAATTCCCTCCACCACCACCCCCTATTTCTTTCCTGGACAGCAGAGTAGAGAGCAGAACTGGGTTCCTGTGAATATAAAACAGGATGGAAGAGGGTGTTTCCATCAAATTTAAGCTGAGGCTGCAGCTGCACCGAATTCCTGAATAGCCCAAATTAATTTATTTAGCCCAATACAGTATGAAAACACATTTTCTCTGGGTAGGACTTGATTTAGAATTTGCTAAACAACTTTTTTTAAAAAAAATATGTCTGAAGCACACCTATCCAATTTTATTCCTATCAAAGATAATTAATATTGTTAATCTATCTGAGAGGTGTTTCTCGTATATCTTCAGCTCTCTGTTTACACATGGGCTATATAATCCTAGTCAAGGATAAAGGGAGTTATCATCTCCAGATGGAGCTAGAAATAAACTTAAGAGAATTTGAGTTTGATTAACCTTGTGCTGTCCTATTTGCTGAATTAGCTATTTATTTTATTAGTAATTAGATTTAAATCCCTAGAAACATGGAGGAGATATGTTCAGATTCTCCATAAATATAATGAGACGATCCAAACCCAGTTCAGAATTTAGAAATGGCTCCCTAACTTTCATAGAGTTTAATTCTAATGGAAGAAAAGTGTGATGCTAGAACCGATTGCTTATTTAATAATAATAATAATAATAATTAAAAAAAAAGTTGAAAGGGATCTTGGAGGTCATCAAGTCCAACCCCCTGCTCAGTTAGGTAACCCTATACCATTTTGGACAAATGGCTGTCCAGTTTCTTCTTAAAAACTTCCAGTGTTGGAGCACTTACCGCTTCTTGAGGCAGGTTGTTCCACTGGCTAATTGTTCTGACTGGGGGTTGGGGATCAGGAGTGCCATTTTATAGTGGTTCTCTTGTCAGTGTTGGCTGTTGGGACAATTCAATCTCTATACCCCTCTGGGGTACTACAAGCCTCGACGCTCTCTCTCCTTCTGTTCAACATTTATATGAAACCAGTTACCAAGTTATCCACTGGTTTGGGTTCTGAGATCATCAGTTGATACTACTCTTATCTTTTATATCTTTCGACCCCAACCCAGCTCAATGACATTGTCAAAGTTTTGTCCCAGTGCTTGTAGGCCTGGATGGGGAGAAACTGACTCCAACTCAATCCCACCAAGACTGAACAGATTTAACAACCAGCTGGATCTGGGAATATCCCCCCCCCCCTTAACTTTAGATGGGATTGCACTTCCCCTTCAGGATCTTTCTGGACCCACCACTCCTATTCAATTGGCAGGCGACAAAGTCTTGGTTAGACTTCTACAGGGAGTCCTCTTTTAGTGACTACAATTGAAAACCTGATCATTAAGCAAAGTGGCTGCTAAGTGAAATTGGAATTCTGCTTGTGATCTTACTTCAACTTTTCTTTGCTTTATAGGCCTGCAGAGATCGCAAATGTGATTGATTGTAAAGTTGATTTTTCATCACTGTCATAAGTGTGAACTGTGATTGTTAAATGAGGCAATTGTTAAATGAGGACTACCTGTAATGAGGACTACCCCCATGGGATAGAGTCTTGATTATCTGAGGGAATGCCTGTCTCCCTTAGTGTCTGCCGTGCTGGTCCCTTTGATTAAACAGTGTCACCTATTGAGACCCAGGAAGTATATGTCCCCTATGGAATGAATTCCATGTCTATGTAGCTCCCACGCTTTGGGTCTTACGGAAAGTCTTAAAAAGCCGGTTATTCCATCATATCTTGACCTAAAGCTATTGGGGCACCTGTTGGATATGCTTGTATGCGTTGGGTTGTTGGTTAGATCCACTATCTTGTTCTCTATTTTTTGTATGTGTGTGCCTATTATATGGTGCTTCTTTTGTCTTGTTTTATTGGGGATTGAAGTGGGGCAGGACCTAAATTTAAATAAATAAACAACTCTAAATTGTCACAAAGTTCAGACTAAATCCACCTTGAAGTATGTTGGAGGTTAAAATACAGTTATCTCAAGGTGGAAGTGCATATATATATATATATGTATATGCATGTTTTAATATCTACAGTAATAATTCAGAATTCATGTTTTTGAGGGAAGCGTGTTTACTAGATAGGTAACTGAAGCAAATGCTATATTTTTTTAAAAAATATGAATCAAAGGAGCAAAACCACTTTGAGAAATTGGCCTGTGTGTGCTCTTGGCTCTCTCTTTAGAGCAGATTTTCCCTTCTGAGGCTTCAAGCTGGAACCAGATGAAGCAGGGGGAGCCCCGGATCCGTTGACCTCCTTTCCTGTTCAAATGAGGTCAGAGTTCAGTGGTAGGCAATCAAACGGGTTCAGCTGCCAGGAACTTTCCTCTGACAGCTTGATAAATGCTCCTGATGTTCTTGAGTAGCTATTAGTCTAGCAGTGTTTCCCAACCTCAGCAATTTTAAGAAGTGTTGACTTCGACTCCCAGAATTACCCAGCAGCCGATATGGTCAAATCAACATCTTAAAGTTGCTGAGGCTGAAAAACACTGGTCTGGTGGTAAGACTCAGAACATGAGTTACTGACTTCTAGATGGATTTGTCCGGCCTTTCATTTCTCATGAATTCACAAAGGCTTGGCTTGAGTCCTTTATTTAATCATGTTTTAATACTCAGAACTGTCCTTTTCTGGAGGTCATCTAGTCCAACCCCCTGCTCAGGCAGGAAACCCTATACCATTTCGGACAAATGGCTGTCCAGTCTCTTCTTAAAAACTTCCAGTGTTGGA
>NW_015404960.1:0-2781 GCF_001527695.2 Protobothrops mucrosquamatus
GTGTCTATTATGGCTCCCAGATGTAACAGTTTTGTCGTGGGGATCATGTGACTCTTGAGGAAGTTTACCGAGAACCCATGGTCCTGGAGCACGCTCACTACCGATGTTAGATCCGCCTTGGCGGACTGGATGGAAAATGACTGGATCAGGATGTCGTCCAAGTAACATTGGACCCTGACCGGAATCATCCGTAAGTGAGCTGCCAGGACCGCTAGGATCTTGGTAAACACCCTGGGAGCCGATGAAAGGCCAAAGGGAAGGGCCCTGTATTGGTAATGTTGATCTTTGTAAGCAAACCTTAGAAACCGGCGGTGGGCGAGAGAGATGGGGATGTGAAGATACGCTTCCGTGAGATCGATGGATGTCAGGAAGTCTCCTTTTCTTACGCTTCCCAAGATGGATCGGAGCGTCTGCATCTTGAACTTGCGGTAAACAAGATGGTGATTTAAACCCTTGAGATCCAAGATGGCCCTCCATCCCCCCGACGACTTGGGAACGACAAAGAGGATGGAGTAGAATCCCCGACCTCTCTGGTCCACCGGAACCGGTTCTATGGCCTGTATGTCGAGAAGGTGTTGGACGGCGTTGCCCATCAGCTTTCTCTTTATTCGATTCTGAGGGTAAGGGCAAGAGATAAAGTGATTCGGGGGGTCGGAGATGAACTCCAAATAGAGGCCGTTGCGTATGGTGTTGAGCACCCATGAGTCCGTGCTGGTAGCTTCCCATTGGTGGGCAAAGAGAGATAGTCTGCCCCCTATGGGAATGACCGTCAGGGAGTCACTTGGAGCGCCGGTATGGACGGCCACTCCCCCGAAAGGGCCGCTTACCCTGAAATTGTTGCCTGGGTTTAGCCGTTTGTGCATCGTATTGTCTGTCCTGCCTGTCCTGCCTGGCCGGAAAGGGACGAAACGGTTGAAAGGACTGGTTGTAAGTGTACCTGTTGTTAGGCCGAATGGACTGTTTGCGGGGATAGAAGGTCTTACGTTTCTCCGACTTGTTCAGAATGTGGTTGAGGACCTTGCGCTTGTCCTTATTTTCAGTAAGGTACGGTTCCAAGGCCCCATCAAACAGTTTGCCTCCTTGGTATGGGGCCGATGACAGGCGCCACTTTGATTTGACGTCAGCACGCCAATGCTTCAGCCAAAGCATACACCTCCCCGTGACGCTGGATGCCATAGCCTTGGAGGCAAACCTGGTGGCTTGGAGAGATGCATCTGATGCATATTCAATAGCCGCTATCATTTTACTAAGGTCTTGGTGAGAACGGACATCCTCAGCTGGGGTCCGGGCCTGAAGTTGTTTGAGCCAGCGGTGGGCGGATCTATTAAAGAATGAAGCGGAGGAAGCCGCTCTAATCGCCCAAGCCGCCGCCTGATGGGTCTTACGATAAGCGAGTTCGGACTTACGGTCCTCCGCTTTGAGGGCTTCAGAGACGTCCCCGGGTATGGCGGTGGAAGAGATCAGTGGACCGAAAGGTTCATCCACTGCCGGTACCTCTAAAGCCTCTTCCAGCTCCTTAGCTACATTATAAAGTCTCTTGTCAGTAGCGCTAGGCAGAGGGAGGGAAGCTGGAGAAGCCCATTGCTTCTGTATAGCGGTCATGAACATGGGAGGGCATGGGATGCGATGTTGAGCCGCCACTGGTTCAGTAAAATTGGGATCTAACTCTGGATCCGGGGAAACAGTGGCCGCCATTGAAGGGGGCTCAGAACCCCGGTGGGCTGTGGATGCAACCTTTCGGAGCAGAGTGACGAAAGCAGAAGGATTAAACATGCCACTGAATGCTGGAGCATCAGGGGAAGTCTCCTCCTCCTCAGACATTGGAAACCCTTGGTCAGTGCCCTGGTCGTGGAGGGATAAGCCCTCTGAGAACGAGGAACCTGATGGTGAGGAAGGTGCTTCATAAGTCTCCTCCTCCTGACCCTGTGCAGGTATGGGATCCACAATCGGAGGTCTAGGCGGAATAGCCCTGGCGTTCAAGGCGCTGTCAACTGCTCGCGCAATCAAGAAGGTCAGGCGCTCCTCCGAAGGCATGGGAACAGACTCCGTAGGACGGAGGCCTGCAGCTGTAGGAGTGAAAGTTGCCTCTGGAAGGCTGAAATGTGGTCGCGGAGCAGGAGGCACAGTGGAATGAGAGGCTTCTCCCGTAGTCCATCCCCTCGGGGAAAAAGCGGGAGGTCCCAAGGGTAGAGTGTATGTTAATCCCTCAATTTGGGGGGGATCTAGTCTAGCTGCCTTTTGTGCTCTAGCAAACTCCTTTTCTAGAGCCTGATGTCTCCGGCTTGCTTGTTTGTCTGCCCTCTTGGAGGTCTTGTTCGAAGACCTGCCCTTGGTTTTAGATGCGGGCATGTCGGGACCCTCCAGACTGGGTGGAGCGACAGACATTATAGCGGATAGAGGAGGCGCAGCGCCCTCTGAAGAAGAATTGGCAGCCTCCATTCTCAGATAGCCCAGGAACTCGAGTGGGACCCCCTGGTATCTAGAGAATACAACCTCTGGGTGAGGACACACGCACTGTGGGTACGTCTGGAACCCAGGTATTTTTGGGACTGAATAGGTAATATTAGTGGTCGGATAAGGACAGCCACACTGTGAGTATGTCTGGAATCCGGCTTAATTTGAGGAGGAAAGGACAGATGCTCTGAGGGAACACCTGGAATCCTCGTGTCCCAATGACACGATCACAGTCACGAAATTGAGTGACTTTGGTCCTCAACGTGTCAGGCAAGCAGACTAGGAGACACAAGGCCTGAGAAGGGATTTTCTAGAGCTGTTCAAAAT
>NW_015404961.1:0-2781 GCF_001527695.2 Protobothrops mucrosquamatus
ACACACACACACACACACACACAGAGAGAGAGAGAGAGAGAGAGAGAGAGAGAGAAGATGGATGGAGAGAGAGAGAAAGAGAGAAAGATTGAGAGAGAGAGAGAGAAAGAGAAAGAGAGAGAGAGAAGATGGATTGAGAGAGAGAGAAAGAAAGAGAGAAAGAGAGAGAGAGAGACAGAGACAGACACACAGAGAGAGAAGATGGATGGAGAGAGAGAGAAAGAGAGAAAGATTGAGAGAGAGAGAGAGAGAGAGAGAGAGAGAAGATGGATGGAGAGAGAGAGAGAAAGAGAGAAAGATTGAGAGAGAGAGTGACACAGACACACATACACACACACACACACACACACAGAGAGAGAGAGAGAGAGAGAGAGAATAGGAAATTTTCTGAGCAGATCTCCCCGTTATTTGCAAAATGCAGGTAATCCTCTTTAGCCCGCTTTCAAAGTGATTAGCAGAAGGAAACCAGCTCTATCGCCCCCCCTTCCCCTTCCCCCATGCATAAATAACATTAAAAAAAAGTTGTATGCCAAATAATCCAGTGCACATTAAGCAGGGAGGTTAAAATCTAAAAAAAATAAATAAATTCCGTTTCCTTAAGCAATGGCAAGGCAAGGAGGGCTCCCCACCCTTGACTCCAGAGACGCTCGTGTTATCCAGGGCGCGTTCGTTTTGGTAGCCTATTGGAGCCCCACGCAATAGGGCGAAGTAAAAGTAACGCTTAGCAACAAACTCTTTGAAACGGGGGAGCGAGCCCCGAGTTCCTGTAAAGTGAGGGATCTTCCCCCCCCCCCACGCCGCCCAATAGGAAGAAATCCGCTGGTTCTCCGGATGCTGTGGTGTTGCCAAGGATTGGCTAAAATGAGGGTGAAAATTTGGCTTTCTCCCTGGGGGGTGGGGTGGAGGTGCCGCCGAACCATGCCTAGCATCAGCACCTAAGTTGGCAGGTCAATACTACGAGGAACTGATCAGCTGCCTTCACCCAACGCGCCATGAAATTATCAAAGTAATCCAATTTGGGGGGGAACGGTGGAAGGTTCCTAAACGCACCAAATCGTACTAACCAAGACGAGTCTGGTGAAAATTGGGGGGGGGGGGTGTGTGCCAACGCAACCCCCCCCGCTTGGTTCCTTGTGCTACTGCCTCCTCTCCACAATGGGTGGTGGGGGGAGGGCATTTATACGGGCCCAGATCATCGATTAAGAGGCCGATAGATGGGGGGGATGGATGCCTCCCCCTTTCCAGCAGCGTTAAGTGAGCCTCGCGCTTGAGCAGCGAAGTGAATCGACCGGGGCCAGCTTACTACTCCTCGAATCGGACGATGGGGGTGGGGGAACTCTAATATTGGCGGAGAAGGCTACAATCTGGGTTGTAGCTAACGTTTCTCTTAGCGTGGGATCGCGCGCGCGCTCTCGGCTCCCCCCCCCCTCCGCTTCTTCTTGCTAATTTCAGCCTTTCAGTCAAATTGGAGGGAGGGGGGAGGAGGAGGGGGAGAGTCAGAGCCGAATCCCTCCCCCTTCGCGGGCAGCCATTTTGTGGCAGCGGGCAAGGATGGTATCTCCGCAAGCTTGGCCTGCTTTCTCTTTGCCATGCGTCCCCCCCCTCCACGCCAGAAGGTGCCCGGGCTCCGTTTATGGAGGGGACGGGGAGAGAGTGGAGTCGCGCCAGGGGGGGGGGGAGACGGCGTGCCCGACTCTTGCTGGTCAAAGAGGAGATTTGCAGAGGGGTAGATCGGACGGGGCATCCAGGCACAGTTCAGATATGCAACCAGAGCTTGGAACACATTTTCAGGAGGCGACTGGAGTTTCTTGTCTTTCTTTGAAGACGTTTCGCTTCTCATCCAAGAAGCTTCCTCAGCTCGGTCAACCGTGACCTGGATGACCGAGAATCTCCATAGACATTTAGCTATGCCCTTTGGGGTGAACACCCTTCGAAGAGTGCGGGAGTATGACCAACCGTCTGCAAGGAGTATAAATCCTTCCATTCCCCACCATCCAGTCAGAGCTGAAGAAGCTTCTTGGATGAGAAGCGAAACGTCTTCAAAGAAAAACAAGAAAGTCCAGTGGCCTCCTGAAAAAGCACCTTTGGGACAACCAGGACCGGGATGACTGAGAAACTCCATGGACAGGGCTTGGAATAGGGCAAGGCGCGTGTCTGGCTGCTTCTTCTGAGCTCTCCAAGCACTTCCGTGTCAGGGCCTGCAGGATGTTCAAGCAGTGACCTCTTCTTTAGAAGGGAATTGCAGGCCCCCCACTTCCATTTTTAGAAAAAGGGGTGTCTAAGGCCACCGGCCACCAAAGCTTGGCCAGTCAATTAGAGCAGCGCCTTCCTGTCCTCTGAGGTCTCCACGTGGGTTGGACTTGCTACTGTTCCCACCCAATATGCTGGGCATCCTTCTGATTCCTGCAACCCTGTGGTGCTCATGATGTACACCCTAGAATTTGTGGTTTACCAAGTGGTGTTCACAGGACGTGCTTAAGCCTGGTTTATTTATTATTTATTTATTTATTTATTTATTTATTTTTCCAACTTCTATGCCGCCCTTCTCCCCACAGGACTCAGGGCGGCTCACAGCATGTTAAAAAAAACAACACAAAAAACATTTCCCCTATAAAACCAATTAAAAACCAAATATATTTATGGCTGTGTCATTATTAAAATCTTTAAAAAAATTTTCCCTATTTAAAATTCACCCTAGGTCAGTCCCGCTTGTTGAAAAAGCCATGTCTTGAGGGCGCGGCGGAAGGTTAGGAGATCCGGGATCGTCCGGATCTCGGGGGG
>NW_015404962.1:0-2781 GCF_001527695.2 Protobothrops mucrosquamatus
TCTTTCTTGACATTTTCCCTGTCTTACGTGGTGTTTGATGTTGTATAAATCTCTCAGCAGCTTTTTATCCCTTTCACCGCTCTGATATTGTCACTAAATTGTAACTGCTTCTGGTCATTGACTGTAGTAAAGCAGGGCTTTTCAACCTTTTCACCCATTGTACCACTTTTAGGATATGGCAATATCCAAGTACCACCAGTTGCCTAGCAAGGTGTCAAAAACTTGATGACCCCCCCCCCCAAAAAAGGAAAAAAGTGATAAAGTACAGGTAGTCCTCGACTTATAACAGTTCGCTTAGTTTGAAGTTACAATGGCACTGAAAAAAGTGCCCCCCAAGGCACAGCCGAGCAAGACACCTGCCTGCCCACCCGGCGGCGCTCTTCCTCCTGTCCGAGGTTTTCATTGTTGTGAGCATTTCTGTTGAGGATTGGCAGCGGGGGTGGGGTGGGGGTTTTTTGGGTTTTTATTCCCCCCGTCTGCTGGGTGGTTGCAGCAGGTTTTGGTCACTTCACATGACCCTGGGACACTGTGACCGTCATAAATATGAATCAGTTGCCAAGCATCTGAATGTAAATCACAAGACCCTGGAGATGCTGCAACATTCCAGCTGATCGGCGCTTCTTCTGGGCTCAGCGGAAGCTCCAGGATTAGCGCCGAGCTCCAGCTGGATCCTGGCGCTGATCCCGGCGCTTCCGCTGAGCCCTGACAGCCCTGCAGCTCCAGCCATCTCTCGCTCAGGCTTGTGCGGTGCTGCCACCTGTTCAGCTCATTCCCCTCCCCCGCTACCACTTTTCTAGGATGGTCGCATACCACCTGCCAGGTGCCAATGTACCACAGGTGGTACCCGTACCACTGGTTGAAAAGCCCTGTAATAAAGGATTTGGATTGAATCTGAATTTTACAACGCAGTTCCAAGTTAATCTGGAAATGAAAGAGTGCTGAGATTTTGGGGCCAAGATAGTTGATGAGTTCTTTCCTGGAGGTACAAGTAATCCTCAACGTATGACCGTAATTTCCATTGCTAAGTGAGACGGTCGTTAAGTGAGGTTTGCTCCATTCTATGACCTTTCTTGCCACAGTGGTTAAGTGAATCACTGCAGTTGTTAAATGAGTAACATGGTTGTTAAGGAAATCTGGCTTCCCCCATTGACTTTGCTTGTCAGAAGGTTGCAAAAGGGGATCACGTGCCCCCCCCGGGACACCGTCATAACTATGAATCAGTTGCCAAGCGTCCAAACTTTGATCACATGACCAAACGGGGATGTTACAATGGTTGTGTGAAAAACGGTCATAAGTCACTTTTTTCAACGCCGTTGTAACTTTGAATGGTCACTAAATGACCATACAGGTAGTCCTCGACTTACGACCACAGTTGAGCCCAAAATTTATGTTGGCTGTAAATTTATGGCTATAGGTCGAGGACAACCTGTATAGTATATATTAATGTGCCCCAACTGTGTCTAGGTAGTCCTCAATTTTCAACTACAAGGGAGCTTACCTGTTAGAGCTGTAAGTCATGATGGTTGTAAACTGGGTCGCCCATGTGACCGACCCAATTTTACAACCTTTTTGGTGACCATCATTAAATGAACTCCCTGGTTCTTAGTTTAATGTAGAGGAGGACAAAGGGGCGACATGATAGCAGTCTTCCAGTATTTCAGGGGCCGCCCCAAAAAAGAGGGAGTCAAGCTCTTCTCCAAAGCGCCTGAAGGCAGGACAAGAAGCAACGGATGGAAACTCATCAAGGAGAGAAGCAACCTAGAACTAAGGAGAAACTTCCTGACAGTAAGAACAATTAACCAGTGGAACAACCTGCCTCCAGAAGCGGTGAATGCTCCAACACTGGAAGTTTTTAAGAAGAGACTGGACAGCCATTTGTCCGAAATGGTATAGGGTTTCCTGCCTGAGCAGGGGGTTGGACTAGATGACCTCCAAGGTCCCTTCCATCATCATCATCATCATCATCATCATTATTATTATTATTATTATTATTATTATTATTATTATTATTATTACTACTATTATCTTTTATTCATTAGACATGAACCTCAGTCAACTGAACATTCAAATTGGCTGGCGCTGATGGTTGACACGGGTTGCTACCAGCATCCTAGGTGTCAACCAGGTACCTCCTTAAAATATAAGATGTTCCGAGTAGCGCAGTTTTTTGTAACATTGCTGGAGTTATTGCAGGAAGCTGCAGTTTCTTGATGTATTTGGCAAAGTTTTTGGACATAGTTCCCAGTGCCCCGATGACAATGGGTATCACTGTTACATGTTTCATCCATAATCGCACAGTTTCAATGGACAGATCGTGATATTTCATAATTTTTCCCGATGATGATGATGATGATGATGACTATTATTATTATTATTATTGTTGTTATTATTATTATTATTATTATTATTATGGATCATCGCACAGTCAGTCAGATGTTCATACTGGATTTGGCATTTTTGTCTACCTATCGAGTCCTTTACCAAGGACCTGGGATAGGCAGATGTGGATGTTTGATGGTATTACAGATATCATCGCAGGATGGAAGCAGTTCCTAGTAAGGCCGCCTTTTGCAATTATTATTATTATTATTATTATTATTATTATTATTATTATTATTATTATTATTATTATTATTATTATTATTATTATTTATTATTAATTATTATTATTATTACTATTACTATTACTATTACTATTACTATTACTATTATTATTATTATTATTATTATTATTATTATTATTATTATTATTATTATTATTATTATTATTATTATTATTAT
>NW_015404964.1:0-2781 GCF_001527695.2 Protobothrops mucrosquamatus
TCTCCTGGTGATTGGCCCAAAGTCACCTAGCCAGGCTTTCATGCCTTAGGCGGGACTAGAACTCACTGTCTCCTGGTGATTGGGCCAAAGTCACCCAGTTAGCTTTCATGCCTAGGGGCAGGACTAGAACTCACTGTCTCCTGGTGATTGGCCCAAAGTCACCTAGCCAGGCTTTCATGCTTAAGGTGGGACTAGAACTCACTGTCTCCTGGTGATTGTGCCAAAGTCACCCAGCCAGGCTTTCATGCCTAAGGTGGGACTAGAACTCACTGTCTCCTGGTGATTGGGCCAAAGTCATCCAGTTAGCTTTCATGCCTAGGGGCAGGACTAGAACTCACTGTCTCCTGGTGATTGGCCCAAAGTGACCCAGCCGGCTTTCATGCCTAAGGCGGGACTAGAACTCACTGTCTCCTGGTGATTGGCCCAAAATCACCCAGTTGGCTTTCATGCCTAGGGGCAGGACTAGAACTCACTGTCTCCTGGTGATTGGGCCAAAGTCACGCAGCTGATTTTCATGCTGAAGGAGGGACTAGAACTCACCGTCCCCAAGTTTCTGTTGCTTTTACCACTAGCACAAACTAGTTTTCCAATCCTAGGGAACTTGCTAAGACAGCCGTCCTCAACACATCAATATCTAGATCAATGATGGCGAACCTTTTAGAGACCGAGTGCCCAAACTGCAACCCAAAACCCACTTATGCATCGTCGAGTGCCGGGTGGGTGTGGCCCATTGGCTGGATGTGGCCCATTGGGTGGGCGTGGCTGTGGTGGTAACGGCAGACTGGGTGGGACTAAAAAGTTCAATCAATCAATTCCAACTTTGCAAGAACTTTTGTTTTCCCGCGAGAAGTTGAAATTGACTGATTGAACCTTTTTTTTTTTTTTTTGCACACAGCGGCAGAGGCCTAAAGCGAAAAGGTTTTATAAAACTGAGCTGAAGGCCTAGGACTGGGGCGATGGCGCGCGTGCCCACAGAGAGGGCTCTGAGTGCCGCCTCTGGTACCCGTGTCATAGGTTCGCCACCACTGTTCTAGATGTAGCGGATCTGAACTCCCCTCATGCCCTCTGAGAGTTGACTATGCTAGCTGGGGAGTGATGGGAGTTGTAGTCCCTCAGGCTAGAGCAAAGAAAGGGCTTAGGAAAGTAACCGAACAAACATCTGGGGTTTTTTTGTTTTGTTAAAAAAAAAAAACCCAACAACAACCAAGAAACAAATTGGAATCTATTTCCCCGTGAAATCCCAGCCTGATCCGGAAGCATTTATAGCCCTTAAGGTCAGGGGCCAAGAGCTGAAAAACCAGGAGCTGATCGGAAACTTCCTCCATACCAAGAATCATGTAACCCCAGAGAGCCTCAACCGAACATCTGTGCTTTAGATTCCAGGCGTTTCTGGACCATTGTTGGCCGGAGAAATGCAATTTTATTTTATTTTTTGAAGATTTCCAGGAATATGCAGGAAGGGACGGGGGCAACCAAAGAGCAGTGGCTTTAAATAGGCCGACGGGTTCCTCTTGAAATGCCCATCTGTGGGTTTTACCCAAAGGAACGAAAACCCGGCAAAGAACGGAAGGTTATAAATGAATGAAAGGAAATCACCGTTGGGTAAGAGAGGAGTCTGAGTTCTGATCACACGTCTCCTTTGTACCTGTTCCAGATGCCGCTGCGTCCCGGCTGGGCGATTCGGACATGGCGTCCGCCAGTCTTTCCCGAAGACCCTCGTCCGTCTGCTCCAGGGAAGACAGGTGACGCAGCCCGAAGCTCTCCGGCCAACTTCCGCAGACTTCCAGAAGAGTCATGCTCCGGTCGAAGGTCCCTGCGAGAGAATCCGGCAAAAATGAATACAGGGAGTCCTTGATTTACGACCATTCGTTTTAGCGACCGTTCCAACGGCACTTAGGCGAAAAGGGGACTTGGGTTTGATCCTCCCGCCCACGGCCGTTGCAGCCTCCCCCTGGTCACGTGATCGAAATTCAGGCACTTGGCGACTGGCCTGTATTTACAATGTCCCCGGGTCACGTGATCCCTACTGGTGACCTTCTGACCAGCAAAGTCAATGTGGGAAGCCGGATTCGCTTAACAACCGTGTTGCTAACTTTGGGACCTTTACGGACGGCTTCTGACGAGCCAAGTCAAGGTGGGAAACTGGGTTCTCTTAATGATCGCGTGATTCACTGCAGGAGTGCAGTGGTTCGCTTAACAACCATGGGGGGAAAAAGGACGTAAAATCAGGTACGCTTCACTTAACAACCTCCTTGCTGAAAAATAGAAATTCTGATCTCAATTGTGGTTGTCACTCAAGGACCACCTGTATTCTTCCATCTATCTCTATCTGTCTGACTGTCTGCCTATCCATCCCTCCCTCCATTCCTCCATCATCTATCTATCTATCTATCTATCTATCTATCTATCTATCTATCTATCTATCTATCTATCTATCTATCTATTCATCTATCTCTACCTATCTCTATTTATCTATCTTTTATCATCTATCTATCTATCTATCTATCTATCTATCTATCTATCTATCCATTCTCTCTACCTATTTATCTTTTATCATCTATCTATCTATCTATCTATCTATCTATCTATCTATCTATCTATCTATCTATCTATCTATCTATCTATCTATCTACCTACCTACCTATCTATCTATCTATCTATCTATCTATCTATCTATCTATCTATTCATCTATCTCTACCTATCTCTATTTATCTATCTTTTATCATCTATCTATCTATCTATCTATCTATCTATCTATCTATCTATCTATCTATCTATCT
>NW_015404965.1:0-2780 GCF_001527695.2 Protobothrops mucrosquamatus
CCTCCTCCTCCTCCTCCTCCTCCTCCTCCTTCTTCTTCTTCTTCTTCTTCTTCTTCTTCTTCTTCTTCTTCTTCTTCTTCTTCTTCTTCTTCTTCTTCTTCTTCTTCTTCTTCTTCTTCTTCTTCTCCTTCTCCTTCTCCTCCTTCTCCTTCTCCTTCTCCTTCTCCTTCTCCTTCTCCTTCTCCTTCTTCTTCTAACTTTAAAGTGCCAGAATGAAGACACCTTCTTAGCTTTGTTGTTGGTCATAAGTAAATCATTATCAGTACATGTTTCTGATAGTAGCCAACATACTAGCAGATGGGCCAAGTTCTGCATCTCTCCACATTCACATAGTTTTTTGTTATTTGCTAAGAGCCTCTACTTGAGCATATTGGTTTTATATTTAGGCACTCCAACTCTCAACCTATTCAGGATCTTCCAAGTAGTATAAGGGAGGTCAGATCCTTCAGCCATACCCTCTTTTAATGTTATTCCTTGCTTGATGTTCTCCTTTCTCCATCGTTTAATTCACTTTTGTTCTTGTGTACCCTCAAGAATGTTGTTCTTGCCATAAAACTGTTCCTAGATCTGAGTCACCAACACAGAACTAATATCTGTTTTCTCCAAGCCCCCCACCCTGTGGTCCATCCATGTGTAGCCAATTCAGCATTGTTGAGATGTTTTGGGAAACTCTGAGGTGTTTGGGCTGGTGAAATTCCACACTCAGGGCAAATGACCTTGAAGGTATTAGGGTGCCAGTACAAACCAGATTTCAAAATGCTCTGTTCTTCCTCAACTGTCAATTCCCCCGTCCCAATTTCCCATCATAAAGATATACAATTTTATTGCCCAATTGTTTCCGAGGTCCAGGCAGAAGAAGAACATCGTGGCTTCAAAATCTAAGGGACTGGTTTGGACAAAACTCAGCAGCACTTTTTTGTGCGGCTGTTGATAAAAACAGGATCACCAACATGATCGCCAACGTCCGATAACGGATATGGCACAAGAAGAAGAAGAAGAAGAATTTGTTTTCCCCCCCTTCTCCAATTGATGACAGAATGCCGACAAGGCGCCAATGTGTAGTTTATCAATTTCATAATGATATTGTAATAATAATAATAATAATAATAATAATAATAATAATAAGTAGTAGTAGTAGTAGTAGTAGTAGTAGTAGTAGTAGTAGTAGTAGTAGTAGTAGTAGTAGTAGTAGTAGTTGGAAGGAACCTTGGAGATGATCTAGTCCAACTCCCTATACCATTTCAGACAAATGACTGTCCAGTCTCTTAAAAACTTCCAAGTTGGAGCATTCACAGCTTCTGGAGGCAGGTTGTTCCACTGATTAATTGTTCTAACTGTCAGGATATTTCTCCTTAGTTCTAGGTTGCTTCTCTCTTTGGTTAGTTTCCATTCGTTACTTCTTGTCTTGCCTTCCTCAAGCTGACTTTAGCCTGAGTGTTCAGGCAATGCTATGCTTCTCCTTCTCCTTCTCCTTCTCCTTCTCCTTCTCCACAACTATCATCATTGCTCTTTCTCCCCCTATTTTTTCTTGCTGGTTTTCGATCTCCCACTTTTCCCAGTGATGCTTCACTACTACTACCTCACCCTGCTCGTTCTCCCACCATCACTGCCATTAGAAGAGACCAAGATGAGAAGTCTTAGATTGCATTTGAGCCTATAAGTTCTCCTTGCTTAATGCACAGATTCTCTTTGGAGGCCAATTTTTATTTAATATTCTTTAAAAGGCATGTAAAAGGACTTGATTTGCATGTTCTCTGACAATGCTCCTGGACTGTAAAGGGGGGAAAGTGTCAAACCAAAAGTAAAAACCTGACTGCCAAGAAACATTTTTGCAATGGTAATCTTTCTCCTCCTGGTTTCATATCCAAGCATCTAATCAGTATACTTGCTTTGTTCCTTAAGTCCATAAGCGAAAACCTTTCAATCCTTCAGTCATAAGGAATTGTATGAATACATCTTTCAAAAGGCTAAACTAATACTTTCCCTCCCTCCCATGCCCCTTTTCTCTTTGTATATCAGCTATCTTGGCAGGTATTTCCCTGTGAGAGGAAAAGCACTCTCAGTAGTGACTTTGTGGTTTGATTCCTGACTCTTGTTAAAGTAGAGGAAATAATAAAAATGCAATTCCAAGTTTACTGGCTGTGTGACCTTGGGGCCAGTCAATCTCTCCCAGCCCTAGGAAGAAGACAATAGCAAACCACTTCCAAAAAAACTTTGGCAAGAAAATTGCAGGGACTCATCCAGGCAGTCACCAGGAATCAAGACGGGTCCCTTAGGCCAATTACAACACTTTTTTAATATATATATATAATAATAATAATAATGATAAAGTTGGAAGGGACCTTGGAGGTCATCTAGTCCAACCTCCTGCTCAGGCAGGAAACCCTATACCATTTCGGACAAATGGCTGTCCAATTTCTTCTTAAAAACTTCCAGTGTTGGCGCATTCACTGCTTCTGGAGGCAGGTTGTTCCACTGGTCAATTGTTCTGTCAGGAAATTTCTCCTTAGTTCTAGGTTGCTTCTCTCCTTGATTAGTTTCCACCCGTTGCTTCTTGTCCTGCCTTCAGGCGCTTTGGAGAATATATATATACAGGTGAAACTCGAAAAATTAGAATATCGTGCAAAAGTTCATTTATTTCAGTAATGCAACTTAAAAGGTGAACCTAATATATGAGATAGACTCATTACATGCAAAGCAAGATAGTTCAAGCCGTGATGTGTCATAACTGTGATGATTATGGCTTACAGCTCATGAAAACCCCAAATCCACAATCTCAG
>NW_015404966.1:0-2780 GCF_001527695.2 Protobothrops mucrosquamatus
GAAAAATTTCACAAGGTTTTGTTTATTCCAAATATGTATTATAGAAAGTGTCTCTCAAGTCTTACTACATCCGTTTTCTAAAACCTACATGGTTTATTTCATTAGTTGATGTGTAGAAGGTACCTTGCATGGATATTAAGCGAGATGAGACATGGAAGATATGGATGATTCCTATGAAAACAAACATTTCACCCTCAAAAAGTGAATCTTAAGAGACAAGTGCTTGACTTTCTATTGCCCATTTGAAAGTTCAGTATTTCTGTATCCAAAGTGATCTATGCTTTGGGTAAATTGTATGACCCACTTTTGTTCCCAGCCACACCTAGCGAAGCTTACTTTACAACTGCTCACCTTAGTCCTGCTCTGTGAATTGAATACGGCCAACATTACAGTGAAAGTCATGAGCAATGGGCTTTGGTTACCTTTTAATTGTTTTCAGAAGGCTTGTTTTTGAGATCAGTTATTTTTTTGGAGCAACCATCCTTTTTTTTTTTTTTAGAGTCATTGCTTTTGAAGTGCCTATAGTAGTTGAACCAATTGGATATTACCTCATTTTTTTTACCCTAAGAAGGTCAGCTCTTCTTTTCTCTCTTCCAAAATTCAAGAGGGAAGTGGATATCTAATGTTATTTCTTGTTAATCAGCTGAAAAGTAAGATAGCTATTTCTGTATTACTCTTGGTGAGTGTCAGTTTGCCTAGGAAAAGGGGTGAAAAGAACATTTGGTCTAGAATACTTGGGTTTAGTTTAAGTTAAGAAATGTTTGTAGTAAGAAGGATTGTGAAGAATGGATGTAATAAAAAATATTTCTGGCACAATATATTTTCTGGTTTGGGAATACAGGACTCCACCCAAAAGTTTCCCTCTGCTTCTTGTCCTTCGGTTGCAGCAACTGCTTTGACCTGTGGCTTCCCTCATCCTGCCCGGTGCCTGTGGTTAGGAGGCCATTTTCCTTGGAGGGAGAACTAGTGACTCTAGCTGCGTGTAATGGGCGGGGGTGGCTGATGAAGGGGGAGGGGAAGAAGAATGACTGGGTTACTGTGGATCCTGTCACAAAGGAAGCTGGTTACTGACTGTGCCCCTATGTGCTTTGGGAAGTGGGAGATTGGAAGAACGAGTGGAATTATGGTGTTTTCAAATGATGTGTTAAATTTGTGTTTGAAAGAGAGGGTAAGGGAGAAGGAATGAGTTACAGCTTGCATTTACACTGAGAAGATGTAACTATGAACTGGAAAAGTACCGGTATCCGAATAAACACCTAATGATTGAAATGGAGGTTCTGTTTCTTCTTTTCTGACACTTGCTGAATTGGATACCTGAACAGTAAGTGCTAGGTAGGATGGGGGAGATCAGGCAGTTTCCTATCAAGTTTGCTGTGAGGGTAAAGATTTCAGAGTAAGTAGAGGCAAGAAGGATAATAATTCAGTAGCTGCTTCATATGATGTTTTTTTTTGTTTATGAAGGACTGTTGTTTTGATTCTTAGACATAGAAAATGGATGCAGAAAGCCAATTGGCTGTATTGCAGGGGTTAATTCTCTGGAGTAAAGAGTATTCCTTTAATCATTTTGTATTCGGGATTTGGAAACAGATTTATAGACAAGTTAGTGTCATGTTCTGTTACATCAGTTTGGCTTAGAAAAAATGAGAATTTTTAATAAAAGTTTTGTATGTGTAATTTTTAACAGGTGATTGCATCTGTCCATTTTTTTAAAAAAAACTTCATTGCCTATGTTTAACTGATACATTAGTCTAGAGTTCTTTGAATGTTACATTTCATTTATGAAATATATTACTAGTACAGGTAGTCCTTGACTTGTGACCACAATTAAGCCCAAAATTTCCATTGCTAAGCAAGTTAAGTGAGTTTGCCCTATTTTACGATCTTTTTTGCCACAGTTGTTAAGTGAATCACTGCAGTTAAGTGAATCATGTCGTTAAGCGAATCTGGCTTCTCCATTGCCTTTGCTTGTCAGAAGCCAGCTGGGAAGGTTACAAATGGTGATCACACGATCATAGGACAGTGCAAGTGCCATAAATACATACCAGTTGCCAAGAGTTCAAATTTTGATCATGTGACCATGGGGATGCTGCAATGATCATAAGTGGGCAAACTGGCCATAAGTCACTTTTTTCCAATGCCATTGCAACTTCAAACAGTCACTGAACAAATGGTTGTAAGTCGAAGACTACCTATATTTCATGATGGGGAGAAACTCAAACTAGAAAGAGTTTAGAAAAAAAAACAGTTTAAAAATTAGAGAAGTTACTGCCTTCTCCAATTTGAAGAATGGTTTGAAAGAATGGTCAGGCAGTTTCAGGTAAGTACAGGTAGGATGTAATCTAGGAGAAGAATATGATGTCACATTTGAGTTTTAGAAAATGTTTATCTCTTGCTGGTTTTAATACTTATCTCAGAGCCTGAAGAAGAGCCAGAAGAAGAACTGTTATCTGAGGCAGAGTTGCCAAAAATCAAGAAAAAGAAGAAGCCCAAGAAGCTGAAAGAGCCTAAGATACCCAAGCTCAGTAAGCGTCAGAAAAAAGAGGTAAGAAAATAGAAGGTCTTCTTTGCATGTGTGGTGATCGTAAGGGGTTGAAGAGAGGAAAGGTTTTTTTTCCCTGAATAGATGGGACTTCATGTTGATGGTAGAAAGTCTGATGTTTTTTGTGAAAGAACAAGGGTTGGACTCTCGCTTTATCTTAATTTTTCCACCTGCCTCCATTCCAGCTTGGAGATAGCTCTGGTGAAGGAAATGAATTTGTAGAGGAAGAAGAGGAGGTGCT
>NW_015404967.1:0-2779 GCF_001527695.2 Protobothrops mucrosquamatus
GTACCCTCCCCACAGTCCCGGGAATCAAAATTCAGATGCTTGGCAACTGACTCGTATTTATAACAATTGCGGTGATCTCCTTTTGCGACCTCTTGACAAGCAAAGTCCATGGGGAAGCCGGATTCATTTAACAACCATGTTATTAACTTAACAACTCTAGCAAGAAAGGTTGTAAAATGGGACAAAATTCACTTAATCACTGTCTCACTTAGCAGCAGAAATTTTGGGCTCAGTTGTGGTCATAAGCCGAGGACCTGTGGAGAGCAGCTCAGTAAAATGACTCAAACAAGCCAGAATGTAATAGTAAACGGTGGAGATGGGTAAAGGATGGGGAAGTTCCTTGGGGATCCATCAAGCATTTTAAATTCAGAATGAACACGGAGTCCTCCTTTAAGAAAAGAAAAAAAAACCCTTGACCTTAAATGGAATCATGATTGGCGTGTATTTTCCCATCCCCTGACTTGATTAACATTTAAATGCCACTCTGTGCGAATAAGAGTGGTGCCTTTTGAACAAACAAATTACGGATTTCTTCTCGAGACAATGGACATCACAGGAGCCTTTTCATTTAATCCCTAATTGGAAAAAATGGTCTTTTTGAAAAAAAAATTCCTTGGAGGACAAAGTGCATTTGGAATTAATAATAATAATAATAAAGTTGGAAGGGACCTTGGAGGCCATCGAGTCCAACCCCCTGCTCAGGCAGGAAACCCAATACCATTTCAGACAAATGGCTGTCCAGTCTCTTCTTAAAAACTTCCAGTGTTGGAGCATTCACAGCTTCTGGAGGCAGGTTGTTCCATTGGTTAATTGTTCTAACTGTCAGGAAGTTTCTCCTTAATTCCAGGTTGCTTCTCTCTTTGGTTAGTTTCCATCCATTGCTTCTTGTCCTGCCTTCAGGTGCTTTGGAGAATAGCTTGACTCCCTCTTTTTGGGGGCAGCCCCTGAGATATTGGAACACTGCTACTATGTCCCCCCTCGTCCTTCTCTTCATTAAACTAGACATACCCAATTCCAGCAACCGTTCCTTATATGTTTTAGCCTCCAGTCCCCTGATCATCTTTATTGCTCTTCTCTACACTCTTTCTAGAGTCTCAACATCTTTTTTACATCGCGGTGACCAAAACTGGCTGCAGTATTCCAAGTGTGGCCTTACCAAGGCCTTGTAAAGTGGTATTAACCATTCATGTGATCTTGATTCTATCCCTCTGTTAATGCAGCCTAACATTGTGTTGGCTTTTTTGGCAGCTGCAGCACACGGCTGGCTCATATTTAGGTGATTGTTCCATCCTATCTTGTGATCCCTTTGTTCCTTGTTGTATTCCTCAGTTCCTTCCCTCTGATATTGCCACTCATGTCTTGAAGAAAGCACAGGCAATTTTACTAGTGCCATAGTGATGGGGAATACGGATTGTCCTCAACGTACGACCACAACGGAGCCCGAAACCTCTGTTGCTAAGTGAGTGTGTTTTGCCCCGTTTGATGACCTTTCTCGCCAACATTGTAAAGTGAATCACTGCAGATGTTACGTTAGTCACACGGTTGTTAAGTGAATCTGGCTTCCCCATCGGCTTTGTTTGTCAGGAGATCACAAAAGGTGAACACACGGGACATTGCAGCCGTCATAAATATGAGACTGTTGCCCAGCGCCCGAATTTTGATCACATGACCATGTGGATGTTACAGTGGTCATAAGTATGAATGCTTATGCTAAGCAAGACAGTTGTTAAGTGAATCTCTGCACTTGTTAATTAAGTCACACAATTAAGTGAATCACTGCAATTGTTAAGTTAGTAACACAGTTGTTAAGTGAATCTGGCTTCCCCGTCGACTTTGCTTGTCAGAAGGCTATAAAAGCAGATCATGTGACCCCAGGATGCTGCGATCATCATAAATATGAGCCAGTTGCCGAGCATCAGAATTTTGATCCATGGGGATTCTACAATGGTCGTACATGTGAAAAACTGTCACCGTGAGCATCGCAGGCAGTTGCAGCCTGCACAAAGGTTGTCACAGGCTGTTGTGGCCCCACTCGCACAAGCGTTGTCATGGGCGGTTGCGGCCCCACTCACACGAGCGTTGTTGCAGGTGTTCACAGTCCCACTTGCGTGAGCATCATCACAGCAGTTGCAATCCCACTCACTTGAACCTTGTTGCGGGTGCTTGTGGCCCCACTCACATGAGCATTATTGCAGGCGTTCACACTCCCACTTGTGTGAGCGTCATCACAGCCATTCACGGTCCCACTCATGTGAGCCTTGTTGCGGATGCTTGTAGCCCCACTCACATGAGCATTGTTGCAGGCATTCAAAGTCTCACTTGCGTGAGCGTCATCACAGCCACTTGCAGTCCCACTCATGTGAGCCTTGTTGTGGGTGCTTGTGGCCCCACTCACATGAGCATTATTGCAGGCGTTCACACTCCCACCTGCGTGAGCGTCATCACAACCATTCACGGTCCCAGTCATGTGAGCCTTGTTGCAGGCACTTGTGGTCCCACCAACATGAGCATCACCACGAACATCGCGGGCGTTCACGCTGTGCACTCATGCACACATGCGGCTGTTCTTCCTACAAAATAATCCCCTCTTTGCCTCCTGTCCCTGCTCTGGGCTGTCAGCTCAGAAAGATTGGGGAACTCTGGACTAGAAAATCTCCAAGGTCCCTTCCAACCCTATTATTCTATGTTCTAAAGTGAATTTTGAACGCAGAAAAGCTTCTTATTGTATTTTCCAGTGTTTTTTATGAGTCTTTCAAAAGGCACGGGGGTCTCTGCTTTG
>NW_015404968.1:0-2779 GCF_001527695.2 Protobothrops mucrosquamatus
GAAGAGGGCGGCCGGGCGATTATCTGATGACGCGATGAGCGAGGAATAGTAGTTAGCCCTAGCCACCCTCATCGCCACTAGGTAGGATCTAACATGTATCCTACCCCGTGCTCGGTCGGATTCGGTTCGGCTGGCCCTCCAACAGCTCTCTAGGCATCTTTTCCGACGTTTCATCTCTCTCAGCTCCTCGGTAAACCAGTCAGGATATATGGACTTACGGGGAATGCTGTTTCACAGGCCAAGCATAGCTACAGTATAGAGCAGTGGTTCTCAACCTATGGGTCGGGACCCCATTTGGGGTCGATCGACCATTTCATGGGGGTCGCCAAGCAAGGCTGTCCGCCATTTTTTTTCCCTTTTCCGGAGGGTGCCTTACCTCCCTTGGGCTGGGCCAGCTGGTGGTCGGCCTGCTCCGTCTCTGCCGCTTGCCAGATACGCCTCGGCCGGCGCAGGGGGCGGAACCACGCATGCGCGGTGCTCCCGGGCAGGGAAAGTCCTCGACTTACGACCAGTTGGGTAGTCCTCGACTTACGACCGGTTTAGTCCTCGACTTATGACCGGTTTAGTCCTCGACTTATGACCGGTTTAGTCCTCGACTTACGACCAGTTGGGGTCACAGCATTAAAAAGGTTGAGAACCACTGCCCTAGAGCAAGAATTTTCAGCCAGTGATAGGCAGTACCTGGCAGGTGGTGCGCGATCTAGAAAAGTGGGGCGGGGGTCGGAATGAGCTGAAGCGGCCACAGCGCCGGCACAGGCTTGGGGGAGAGTCAGCTGGAGCTACAGTGTTACCGGGGCTCTGCTGAGGGGCCAGGATCGGGGCACTTGGCTCCCGTTGATAGGCGCTTCCGGCAGCCTCTGCTCTCATCGGGAGCAGCGGACAGGCCTTGGGGTGACAGAGTCAGCTGGAGCTGCAGGGCTGTCGAGGCCAGATCCAGTTGATCAGCACTGTATACCATGGCTTTTCAACCTTTTCACCCATTGTACCGCTTTTAGGATATGGCAACATCCGAGTACCGCCAGTTGCCTAGCAAGGTGTCAAAAACCTGATGACCCAAAAAAAAAAAAAGGAAAAAAGTGATAAAGTACAGGTAGTCCTCGACTTACAACAGTTCACTTAGTGACTGTTCGAAGTTACAATGGCACTGAAAAAAGTGCCCCCCAAGCCACAGCCGAGCAAGATACCTGCCTGCCCACCTGGTGGCGCTCTTCCTCCTGTCCGAGGTTTTCATAGCTGTGAGCATTTCTGTTGAGGATTGGCAGCAGGGGTGGGGTGGGGTGGTGTTTGGTTTTTAATTCCCCCCCATCTGGGTGGTTGCAGCAGATTTTGGTCACTTCACATGACCCTGGGACACCATAACCGTCATAAATATGAATCAGTTGCCAAGCATCTGAATGTAAATCACAAGACCCTGGAGATGCTGCAACATTCCAGCTGATCGGCGCTTCTTCTGCGCTCAGCAGAAGCACCAGGATCAGCGCCAAGCTCCAGCTGGAGCCTGGCGCTGATCCTGGCGTTTCCGCTGAGCCCTGACAGCCCTGCAGCTCCAGCCATCTCTCGCTCAGGCTTCTGCCAGTTCAGCTCATTCCCTTCCTCCACTACCACTTTTCTAGGATGGTCGCGTACCACCTGCCAGGTGCCAATGTACCACAGATGGTACCCGTACCACTGCTTGAAAAGCCCTGCTGTATACGATGGCCAGCCATGGGTGACCGCATGGGGGAGTGAGACTAGGGTAGCTTCCGACAGCCAGAGCTCCCCCTAAGTGGTGCACCCGTAAGAGAAAAGGAGGGGAGAGAGAGGAGAGGATATAAAAGGTTTTGGCGGGAGAGGCTTCTGTGAGACAGGCAGAGGGATCCACGAAGGAGCAGAGGCTGTGGAAGAAAAGCCCAGCAAACAGTGGAGGAGGGAAGGGAAGAAGGGCCGACTAGTCACCTGACCACCAAAGTATCGTTACATATTGATAAATATGTTTGTCAGTGCAGAGGGAAAGTGATTCAGCAAAGGAACCACCACCAAAGATATTAAAACCAGCACCAAATTGAAAATACAGTGAAAATAATTTGAAGTTTAGATTTTATTTCATGGAAGAAAATGATCAGCAGCTGCCAGTTTGTGTTATCTGCAATGAATCCAAGCATTTCATGAAGCCACATTTGCTGCAGACATTTAACAAAAAAAAAACCTAAAGAGCACACTGAAAAGCCAGTAGTATTGTTCTTGAAGAAGAGAGACAAATTTATAAAATGCCATGCTGCTTTCATGAAGTCCGCAACCATCTCAAAAAAATGTCTGGAAGCATCTTATGTCTATCAATTGTCCTTGATAGCAGCTAAAAGAAATCAACCTCACACAATCATTGAAGAAGTCGTGGTTCCCTCTGCCATTACAATTGCTTCAATTCTCTTTGTTGAAAAAATGGCTGATGTTATTCGTAATATTCCATGTTCTAACAACACTGTCCAAAGACAAATACAAGATATGGCCACAGACATTACTCAACAAGTGGTGGAAAAGATCACAGCAGCAGAAAAATTTGCATTTCAATTGGATGAAAGTATTGACATCACCAGTGAAGTGCAATTAATTGTCCTTGGGCAATTCGGACTATATACTGGAACACGTATTGTTTTGTCGTCCACTACCAGGCAGAATACCTGGGGAAGAAGTATTCACAATAATTGACATTTTTTTCAGTGGGCATGGAATATTATGGACTTGGTGTGTAGCAATTTGTTCCGATGGTGCAGCAGCTATTACAGGAAGAGCTTCGGGCGTG
>NW_015404969.1:0-2779 GCF_001527695.2 Protobothrops mucrosquamatus
TATATATATATATATATATATATATATATATATATATATATATATATATATATATATATATATATATATATATATATATATATATATATATATATATATATTTTAAGTGCCAGCATCACTCGTTGTGGTCTATATTTATTTATTTACTATCCCACCTTTATTATTTATTTTTATACGCAACTCAAGGCAGTGAACTTACCTAATACTCATTCCTCCTCCTCTGTTCTCCATAACAGCAATCCTGTGAGGTGACTTGGTGGAGAGAGAGTGAAAGTCACCCAGTCAGCTTTCATGCCTGAGGTAAAACTAGAAGTCACAGTCTCCCTGTTTCTAGCTTGCTGCCTTAACCACTAGACCAAACTGTTAACTTCAAATGTGTGGTGGAATGTCCAACATATTTTGGGTACATAGTGGAGGAAACAGGAGACACTTTAGCCCTGAAGAGTAGGGGAAGCACATGAATGAGCAGTTATATAAAAAACAGTTTAGTCCTGAGAAATGGAGGAGGTAAGAAAGAAACTCAAGATGACCCTATCTTGATTCCCTTGTTCTTTTGTGAAAGGAAGAGAGAATCTGTCAGGCCATCAGGATTCTGTCACCTACTGTAAATCAAATGCTTGTAGATCATGACGGCATCTCTTTCCTGATCTGGTCTACCTCAAAGTGCTGACAGTGGGGAATCTCACATTCCCTCTGAGCTGAGAGACAACTGATTGTTAGAAAACTATTTGAATTTACTAAATAGCAAATGCAAAGGCCTTTACCCATGTGAGTCAATGTGAAAGAAATGGTGAAATTGGTTATCTGATAGTTCATGTTAAAAAAGAATAAAGAAAAAAAAGGAAACGACTGCAGTCTTTTTGTGATTTTTCCACAGCAGAAGAGAAAAAGGAGGTTAATATAAGTTAACATAAGTGCCAAATGTCTTCTTCTATTTTTCCTAGCCCAAGCAGTACTTTGCTAATGAATATCTACTATCCTCTTATGAATTGGTGAAAAGTCCAATGGAATGTTCTGTTTAGCGCAATAAGAATTAGCAAATCCTATTCTTTTTCATACTCTTCCATTTTGTTTCTTCTTCCTAGTACAAAAGCTACATGAAGTATGGACTTTTGTACATCAAGCAACTTCTCCTCTGCTTCTTTCTCAATTACTGAATTGAGAATTCATTTCAATGAATGTTCAATTTGTTTGCAGTTCACATGATACTGGAAACAAAAGTATTGATTCTACCCCAAAGATTCACACAGGGACATCCAGTACATTGAATTGTGAAATACCACTACTGGAAATCCATTCCTCCATCTTGTCTAATGGTAAATGACATTGCCATTATCAATTCTGCCATGAGGTAGTGGAATTGAAGGACAATGGCATTGCCAAAAGACAAGGGTTGTAGAAAAAGAGGTGGCATGTATCTTCTACCAGAAGTAAACTTATTTACTTTAAGTTGTCTTAGGAATCTAATCTAAATTCTGAGTAGGTGTCCTCAGTACACCCACATCACATTATTTCATGAAAATTACATCCTTTTACGTTTTAAAGATTAGCAGAAGAAAACAATCACAACGTAGTCAAGACAACTGGAGAGTGGGAAGAGTAAATTATCACCAAGAATGTTTTTCATCATTTGTTCATGCAAATTTAGAATCTGAATTCCATTTTGCCTCACCTGCTGTTTGTTTTTTTTAAAAAAATCTTTATTTAGAGAGTTGTGCAGCTGTTTCTTTTTTACATTATCTATAAGCAGTGGCCATGTTTCCAGACATAGGGTAAATATAATATGCTGTTACAGTATGAATGAAATAATCATTTGTGCCACCCAAGATACTGTAATAGCACTACTGAGCCTTTAGATTGGAAGTTTCACCCTCTTCTCCCAGAAATCCTCAGGATCTATACACCTTACTTTGCCAAGGTAGTACTGCCTCCTACCTTGGTGTGAAGCTTGGTGCTACACCTATCTACTAATGGCAAACCTGTGTCTTGCATGTGAAAGGTGACATTACATGATATTTTAAGTGGCATGCCAATGTTCACCAATACCCAACAAAAAACATGTCTCATTCTCGCATGATTTTCAGAGAACACATGTGTGCTGTCCTACTCACTCAAACACACATGTAATGGTAGATTAGTGAATTTATTAATATTCCGCAGCAATTACCTACACCAAAAACCTAGAACTGTCCCAATTAAGTCCAGCCACAAGCAAACCAATGCTAGTCCACAGAACAATGGCCAAAGAGTCCACAAGGCACTTGAAAGTTTCTCAATCAAAATAAATCCATCAGGCAAACTTAAATTCACAACACAAGAGAGCTCACAAGGCAAGAAAAGTCCAGAGTTTCCAAAACATGAGCCAAGTCAAGGCACGGTGTCAATCCAAAGGGAGGCAGGAATTACAATGACCAGAAAACACACAACTAGGAAACAAACACATTCCCAGCATCACCTCCATCTGTCTGCTATGCTAAATAGACAGCTTCCAGTGCAGCCCATCAAGAAGGGCAAGACTTTCTTCTCGCAAGTAGTCTGGCTGACCTTCTCTGCTCCTGCCTTTTCTCTGCCTATGTGTTCTTGGATCAGGTGCAGAAGGCAGTTCCTCTTCCTCTTCACTGATTGGCTGCAGCTACATGGTTTCCCCACCTGGAGCCTCAGCCAAATCCCTCACAGACAGCTGCTCAGAGCTATCAATCAATTCAGCTCCTCACATGCTAGGAACTAGTACATCCTCCCCCCGAGCTGACATCTAGAGAGGTATCTGGGGAATCGTCCA
>NW_015404970.1:0-2779 GCF_001527695.2 Protobothrops mucrosquamatus
GGGAGGGAGGGAGGGAGAGAGAGAGAGAGAGAGAGAGACTTTGGATGGGCAGATGGGTAGGTAGGTAGGTAGATAGACAGACAGACGGATGGACAGATAGAGGGATAGAGGGATGGATGGGTGGGTGGGTAGGCAGATGGGTGGGTGGGTAGGTAGATTGGTAGGTAGATAGACAGACAGACAGACGGATGGACAGGTGGATGGATGGATGGATAGAGGGATAAAGAGATGGATGGATAGATGGATGGGTGGATGGGTAGGTAGATAGGTAGGTAGATAGACAGAGAGACAGAAACAGACGGAAGGTTGGATGGATAGAGGGATGGAGGGAGGGAGGGAGGGATGGAGCGATGGAGGGACAGATGGACATTCTGGTAGAGAGAAGTTCCCTAAGGATGGGCTCCAGCATGAGTCCAAAAGCTCGGAAGGCGAAACCTTCTGGTCCCAATGACCGACCCAGATTGGATCCTGCAACATTATCCTGGGACACATAGATTTGCCTTCATTTGTGACACACAACCTTCCCCATCCCAAAGCTGGTCTGAAATATTGGGGAAATTAAAGGTAGTAGATGGTCAATTTCAAACAGCTACACGTATCCAAAGTGGCAGATGAGATCCATCTGCATTGTAATCTATAGGGTGAAAATTCCTTAGGACGATTATCACCCCAGTAACCATGTAAGGTTGGGGTTCTGAATTTTTCAATGCGTATTAATTGCCATCTGAGATGAACGCCAAATTTGCAAGAGCTTACAAAAAGGGCAGATCATCATTCAAAAATAAGATTTTAAGCCATTCTCTCCCTTCGGTCTTCAGAGGGAAAAAGCCATTGCAAGATTTATTTATCCAAGATTTGGGGGGGGGGGCTCAGAAAACAATGATATCATTGAAGGACAATGTTTCCTTTGATATCCCCAGGGTCATACCTGCTCAACCAAAACACGAACCCTCCCAATGGAAGGGCCTGTAAAATAAAACGGGGTGTTGATTTAAGGTTTTTGTTATGAAATCTTAGATCAAACTGGCTGGCAACTGGATGTCATTTAAGTATCCCGTTGGCCGTGGCTTAATAAAAACAGACCGAGGGAGGCTGAAGAGCGACCTCGGGGCTGGTGTCTTTCATTACACAACAATTAGCCTTCGATCAGCGTGCCTCTTAATAGACAGATTGAATTTATTTCATGTCCAGTCACCACCTCACGGAACTTAAATTGAATGCACATTGCGTGGCCTCCATCGATCCTTCGGGGAAAAGGCAGGATGGAAGATGGCGCTGGGTCTGAACGGGAGGCCCAAGGAAAAGGGGAAGCTGGAAATGAAACCTCCAGTGTAGGTGAGGGATGTCTCGACTGCTTTATTTACTTGTGAAGTGTACATGCCGCTGGACTCACAATCAAGCGACTTTTCTGGACAAAGGGCTGGCTGAGTTTGAATTTTGTTGCTGCTCCGTCCCCTACGCTAATTCACGGGAGTTCGTAAACTCGTTGAATTGGGTGCTGTGGAAACCTGGCGTTTGAACTGGTCAAAATATTATCGAACCACGTTGAGCATCAACCTGTCGGAGAGTGGTTGAGTCTGGGGAAGGAGTTAAGCGGGGAATTAGTCTGGAATCCTTATGTAGTCACAAGAGGGCAAGGTCTGGCCTCTCTTGAATGCCTGTGTGGATCTAACTGTTCACACCTCATATTAATCTTCTCAGACTGATTGTCTACATTTGGACTAGACTATATAAGTTTCAACAACATTCAAGGGGAGCAGACCTTGCCCGCTTGTGCCCATGTAAGGATTCCAGACTAATTCCCTGCTTGACCCCTCCCCCAGGCTTGGCCAACCTCTCTCCAACACAACCTAATTATTTTCAATATTTGTTATGTGTCCAAACAGCTAAGATGCACAACATCTATTCCCCTTTGTTTCTGGGATAATTCTTCAGCCCCCCCCCTTTCCCTTTCTGAACTTAATTTTATTCTACTCTTCCTTGCTTCTGTGAATGTTCTCCTACGGTACTCAGATGGGTAGGCCCTGCTCCTTAATCCAAGGTACACCCCACAAAAGAAAGGGAACAGTCATCCAACAACGTTCAGAACTCATCCCTCCCATATCATTGACAACTTTCTGGGCCTGCCTTCCAGAATCAACCAATAGACACACATCGTTCCCCCCATTCACCTTTCAAAGAAGTGCTGGTCGATTGGTGGAAACCACTCCAGAGTAACAGAGGTTTCGGTTCGGTCCACGATCTGAGGCATGATGGCAATGGGGGCCGGCTTCTTGATTGGTTGCCAGCTTTGATACACAAGGTCTAGGTAGCAGTGCATGCGGGCAACCTGGTTGGGGGTGAAGGAATTGGTGCAGTCATCATCTGGAGTTGCGCACACCGTCAAAAAAAATAGGAGAGAGAGACACAGAGAGAGTTAAGACTTTAGTAAAACAGTTTTCTGTCTAAATACTACTAGCAGCTGAGGGCAAAAGTTCATTCTCCGAGTTTGTGGGTTGCTTTCCGAATGTTTCATTACCAGGCTAGGCAACATCTTCACTCCACAAGCAATTCCGTCAACAGACCCATTGACCTACAACCAGCTTACGGACCCCTCGGAATCTAAATCAACCACACAGCCAACCAGAGAGAGCATTGACCCCCAACCAACCCAGGCAAGCCCCCCACTCCTCCCCATACTAGCAGTTCACCTCCCAATGACCCAGACTTAATTTAACCTCCCCATTAGCAGACCCATCACAAGCCTCTCACTGATGACTCACACCTGACCTTTCACAAG
>NW_015404971.1:0-2778 GCF_001527695.2 Protobothrops mucrosquamatus
CCCTCCCCTCCCTCCCTCCCTCCCTCCCTCCCTCCCTTCCTTCCTTCCTTCCTTCCTTCCTTCCTTCCTTCCTTCCTTCCTTCCTTCCTTCCCAAGGGTCATTCATGAGCCCATGACGTGAAGATATTACTGTGAGAAAGCAAGGTTGAATGGTGGTGTGTATGAGGATTTGAACCTTCTGAGCAGCTTTTTAAAACTGTGCTAAGCCTATCCAAACATTATGTACCTCTCACGTAGCTTTTTGCCTGATTACCAATGGGAAATTACGCCTCTGCGATGTAGTGTTTTTCTAATGATTTTCGGCAGAGAGAGCTCCAGGGAGGACTCTGAAAGGAGATACAGGCACCCCAGACAGCCCAAAGGGTCAACTGGTTTGTTTAGGATTCTCCCCCTCCACCATTGTGTTCAGAAAAGAGGTGTACAAGACGTAGTGATATTTATTGTTACCTGTTCCACTGTTGTCGTGTTGTTTCAAAATCGTATCCTGCCTCATGTTGACTGTTGCGTTTCCACGACTTGAGGCACACAGAGAGAGGAAAGACTCATCTTATCTGCCTTGGAGAATATGTCACACTGGGCTCACTCATTTGAGAGCAATTTATCTAATTTCACGCAGGGCTCTGCATGGGGAGAGGGGCAACTGCAAGAAATTCGGAACAGATGCCCCCTCCCATCCACGATTTCTGAAGGGCGGAAAACGTCCACATGCTACCGTAAGGGTAGCACTGTCACCCAGAGGCGATAGCATTGCTTACTCTAGTGTAACTGTACTAAGTGAAAGGCCAAATCCCCTCCTACTCATTCGTTCGTCTGTATGCTCATAATATTTTTTTAAAAAATAAATAAAAAAGCTTTCTAATTTATGCAGTCACTTCCTTAAAAAGATTTTACATCTAAGAAATATTTTAGAAAAAATGTAGAAAGGGTAGAAAAAAGCAAAATAAAAAGGAGATAGAAAAAAAGAGAATGAACAGAAAAGTACAGAACACATGAAAAAAAATATATATCAAGAAGTGACTTCTGATTTTCTTCTCAGCAGTTATATGCAAGTCTAATTAAATCTCTGCCTCTAAGATTACATCAGAAGCTTCTTCTTTCGATGACCTATTCCAGGGGTAGGCAACCTTGGCTCTTTTATGACTGGTGGACTTCAACTCCCAGAATTCCTGAGCCAGCCATGCTGAGGGGAAGGGAGAGGTCTCCAAGCTGAGCCACGCTGGCTCAGGAATTCTGGGAGTTGAAGTCCACAAGTCTTAAAGCTGCCATAGTTGAACACCAATGAGCTAGCAGGGGTAGGCAACCTTGGCTCTTTTATGATTGGTGGACTTCAATTCCCAGAATTCCTGAGCCAGCCATGCTGAGGGGAAGGGAGAGGTTTCCAAGCTGAGCCAGGCTGGCTCAGAAATTCTGGGAGTTGAAGTCCACCAGTCATAAAAGAGCCAAGGTTGCCTACCCCTGACCTATTCTTCCTAAACACCAAAACCACAAGTCACAAAATCATTTCCTCTTTTAAGCAAAAAGGGTTTCCAGGGGTTGATGAATGTCAGGGATGACTTTCTCTACTCAAATAAACCTGGACCTATTTATTTAAAGATGCTCATGTCACCAAACCCATCAGAGGAAATTTCAGAGTGTCTTTTTTAAATCATTGGTTTTTTTTAAGGTAGGCATTTTTACCGCACGAAATTAAAATTGGATGACTTGAATCGAAGGAAACTAGGTAACTCGGCCGCCAAGGTTTGAACCTTTTTCTGAGCCTTATCATTCCCCGAGCTTGGCAATTTGGTTGCAAACGTGTTGTTACCCTGCGAGGAGATGTCGTCAGTACACTTTGAATTGTGCTCATCTGTCAGAGCGCTGGCCTTTAAATACCTTTTTGTGTGATGCAAATTGGTATGAATGTTATTTGTTCAGATGTTTCTGAGTAACATGGCAGTGTTCTGACAGACAAACACAATTCAAAGCACACTGATGACGTCTCCTCGAATGATGATGAAATGTTTGCAAGCAAATTGCCAAGCTTGGAGATTAAACCAACAACCCAACTATTAACCCAAGCTACTAATATTCAAACACATTTCAACCACTTATAATTCCAGATGTGATGGACATGAGATACTCAGAGAGATTTAGCTGATGAAATGACTACAGCCGCCATCTTCAGATGCTGCTTCTTTTCTTCCTCAGCCAGCCAGCCTTATGGCATCCTCGAAGAGCGAAAGAAGGCATCAACATAGGGGGTTTATCAGAAAGCAGAATGATAGTTGCTTGGTTTTTTTCCCCTCTTCTTTGTCTCTATTCCTTCTGCTGCCAAGCGTAGGAGGGAGGCAAGAATCGGAGAAGTATGTTCAAACCAAATGATTTCTGAAGATGCCTCTCCAAGCAGACCAGGCCCCTCACGGTCCTGCTGGTGAGCAATTTGTCTTTATGAAGTAAACTTTCCACAAGGCAAGGACGTCTTCTTTTCCTCCATCTCAAAAGGGATTGCTTTGTTTTTGAGGAAGTGGGCTTCAGTAAACCATGGAAAGCTTCTACGGCGCTGGACCGATCAGTCTTCCAAGTGTTACAAAAGCACTCTTCTGTTTTTACGACGTTGGGGAGATAGAGGAACATCGGGTTTTCTGGCAAGGAAAAGGTGCTACTTCTAGAGAATTTCAGAGACCCAGCCACTTGATTGTCTCTGGCTACAAACCAAATGCCAAGTGGCAATGTTTTTTTTTTTACTTAATTCAGTGTTATTAATAACACAATAACATTGTGTTATAAGAGCAGCGTGGT
>NW_015404972.1:0-2778 GCF_001527695.2 Protobothrops mucrosquamatus
CTATTTGGCAGGAACTTTGCTCATCCAAGTCTGGTGGTGTTCCACAATGCTGAGCAAAACCTAGCCACATGTGCTGTGATGAAAGGCAGTTTGTCTATGAACATCATCTGGGCATAGGCTGAGTCTGAATGACAGGGATACCTGCCAGTCAGAGGAAGGATCAATCTGGTCCAAGTGTCTCTGTAAAAGGAGTAATGACATAGAACATGTTCTGTAGTTTCCACTTCTGCAGAATCACAGGGGCAAAGCCTTTCTGGAAATAGTATATTTTTATATTTGTCATCCAGTACAGGGGAGGAGAGAGTGTGGCATCAGACCAGACAGAAAGCTGGTTTGGCTTGTCCAGGTTTCTAGCTGGGTGGGGTAACTGGCAGCAGTGACAATATATCTGTTGTGTGCTGATAAGAAGAAGGCTGGGGTCTTCCCTAGATTTGCCTAAACACTTCTGTATCCTTTATCCCTTGCTTTGCCTGATCATGTTCCATCTTAGGAACCATAGAGGGAAAGAAGCTCAGATTAAGAAATTTAGATTCAACGGCCTTGATCCAGGTAGATTGAAAATTGTCCCAGAGAATGAATGGCACTAAGCTTTGGGGATAAAAGTTAAGCTTTAATCAAAGATTTATGGAAGCAAGACAGACTCTTGTCTCAACTTTTATCATGCCTGTCTCCAACTGCAGATGTGCGTTTGAGCACAGTGAGGTATCTAGAGAGCTGCTCTAAAGGATTTGGATTGTACCCTCTCCAAGCTAATAAAACAAGAAGCTGGAGGGCCAACCAAAGACTCACTGAGGAACTGGGCTGGTTTCTTAGCCTGGAAATGCTTAATCTTTAGTCCCTTATCTTAATCTTTAGTCCGTTCAAATAACATCCTTTCCATTTCTTTCCATTTTTTTCTTTGTCCTTTCTCACAAAATTTTTCAAAGCCTCTTTTTTAAATTCAATATAAGAAAATTCTCCAGGTCATTTCTTTTTGGTTTGTTATTTCATGTACTTTTTAATTATAATTAAATTTAATTATCAGCTAGTTCCTTTTGTATGTCCAGTGTAGCAACTTTTTCTATATCTGTCTTGTAGACTTTCATTCTTAAATCCAATTTTAGATCAGTCTCAATCTTGTCTACTAAAAATCTATGGAGATTCTCAGTCATCCAAGTCATGGTTGTCCCAAAGGTGCTTTTCTTTCAAAAGGCAACTGGACTTTCTTGTTTTGCTAGAAGAAAAAAAGGTCTTGTCTGCTAAAACTTCTTCTTCCATAACATCTTTTGAACACAGTCTGTCTGTAGAGGCAGACATTCTCAAAATTAACCTATTGATCCATTATTCAAAAATATCCTTTAGTATATCCCGTGTTAAAATATTTCGATCCATCCTGTATTAGACAGTTAAATTTAAGTGTTCTTCACCTTTAATTGTAATCTTTAGTTCTTTTTAATTCCCTCCAGTGTCCAACCTTCAACATTCTACCATCTTTTTTTAAAAAAAGAATTCAAAACAAAAGCATTTTCCAGTGGAAAGGATTCTTGTCCAGAGAGGAATTATGAAGAGCCATAGTATCTTCCAACCCATTTCTACAGAAGGTAGATTCAAAAGTGAATGAGGTTAATGTTCTTCTCACAAAGCCCCACTTGACACTTCACAGCCATTTTGTCATACAACAAGGACCCAGGTGGCTTCTCAGCAGGGCTTTTTTTTCTCATAGAACGCCCAGAACCGAGTTCCGGCACCTTTTTTGGATGGAACCTTGTAGGGTAGGCAAGGCGGGTTGTATGACGTGTGTGAGTTCCGGCACCTTGTTTTTTGGTTTTTTTTAGAAAAAAAGCACTGCTTCTCAGACATCATCAAAGCAGAAGAAACAGGCTGCTCACTGACATACAAGGAAGCAAATCTAGCACTTGCCTAAAGCCCTACCTTGACCTTTTCCAAACCTCTTTTCAGGTAACATGGGAGGCAGCCCAGCCCAGTGATTTGCATACGAAACAAGGAGGAGTTTTAAGAATCTTCTCCTAAGCTGCTGCCCTGATATTTTTCCAGCATTTCTGCTGGCAAGACCCAAATTGTCTTCCCAGACCTCTCCACAGAAGGTTGAGCACACTGCTCATTTGCATATCCCCCCAAGGGACCCTGACCAGTCTTCTCCAAAACCCCTTTTGGCAATTCCTGGGCCAACCAGCCTAGTTTTGATTTAAACTGAAAATTTTAATGAATTGGGCAGGTGTCCTATTGAGTTTGTGACTAAATTCAGCCTTTTTTGAGATTCAGATTTTTTATTATTATTATTAATATTATTATTAATATTATTATTAATATTATTATTCAGTTGTATTTTCAATTTCTTTGCCCCCAGGAGAGAATTCCTCCCCCCCTCCCCATCCCCTCATGGCCTTTTGTTCAGAAAATGTTTAAAACAGCCTTGAGGACTCAACCCAGCAAAAGTCATGTCTTGCTGTTCCCAAAAGCAGCTGAACTGGTAGAACATCATCTCACATTAACTTTGACACCCTGTTTTTCAGGGGTATAAAAAGGTCTTGGTAGCCAATAATAATCAGAAACAGTGTTTCAACATACAAAAACAACAACCATTTAAACGGAAGATTTGGGGTTGAAGAGGACAAATTTCCATTGTATTTGAGGATTTGGTGTCAAACCATCTTGATTCAGGGGTTCTTGGTGCTCTCTGAGCTTGGTTAGCTCTCAGAGAGCACCAAGGACCCCTCATTTCAACCCTGAGCTACAAATATTCTCCTTTGTTGACAACTTGATTCATTCTGTCTTGAG
>NW_015404973.1:0-2778 GCF_001527695.2 Protobothrops mucrosquamatus
ATTTAGTTATTTATTAACACTAAAGTTTTGTGAATATTTACTAAACATAAAATGACAGTATGGACTAGAGTCTTCCAGTAAGAATTTTGCTAAAGGAATCAGAAGTTCATTGGACAGCCAACAAATGTTTCTGATTAAAAATTAAAGCACATATCATCTCTACAATACAGTATCAGCTTCAGAAAATATGTGGCAGAGTAGCCAGTTACACCATGGTCTATTCTTTGCAGCTGTCTCCTGTTTCTAGGCCGCCTCTGAATTTATTTTCTTTCCTACGTTGTAATATGGAGGGAGTATGCCTTTGAAACAAATGCATGTTTATTGAAAACAGAAAATCGTCAACTATACCTGCTTTTCCTCTTATAACAGAACAGTGGAAAGGGGAGGGGAGGGGAGAGGAGAGAGGAGGGGAGAATGGAGGGAAGGGGAGTGAAGGGAAATTCATTACCCAGTCCTGCTCCACAAATCCTAGTTATAATTACATAAACCTGTAACCTTACAACCTTTTCCATTTCACATTCTTTTCTAAATAATATTTTCAGGGCCAACACCAGAATTATTTCAGCCTACAGGATGCACAACAATCATATCCAAGTCTTCTTTTTCTTCCATTCGTTTTTGCCAAAAAGGGGTAAGGAATTCCTCCTGGAGTAGGAATCTCTCCTACTAGTTAAAACCATTAACCCAAAAGAGAAGCATTCACTAATTTAAGGGGAAGGTGTATAGTATCTATTGTTCTGAGAACTCGTTTTGGCAGGAGACTGAAATAATAGGCTTCAGCATCTAACTAGTATAGCCCACTTTATAATTTGGAAATAAGCGCTCTTGAAATGAAATTTGGATGCACTCTCTTTGGAACATACAATTTTGTATTCTTTTTTCAGAGGTTGTCTGTCAAAAAACATAAATTAGAAATACAAAAAAAGAAGATAAAGCAGAAATTATCTCTGGAGGATTAGAGGTTACTTATGGCGGAGGATTAGAGGTTACTTATGGCCTAGTCTCCATCCTGGAGTTCAAAATACACTCAGATAAAAAGTGCTTGTCCAAGGAGGCTTGTCCAATCAATCAATCAATCAATCAGTCTATCTATCTATTTTCTACACTGCCCATCTCACCTAAGTGACTGGGTTGTTTAGAAACAGCATCATAGAAACAATATAAAAACATGACTGAACATGATTAAAAACAAAGTTAACATTTAAAAATAAAAAACAGAGTTAAGAAATTAACAAGGCTAAAAATCTTGTTCAGATTTTGAAGAACATAAACAACAAGAGCACATTAGAAGGGGAGGGGAATACGGAGTATACTGTACATCTCAACAGATGGCACCATCTGGCTGACCTTATCTAAGCTCAGAAGTAAGCATAGTTGGGCCTGGTTCATACTTTGATTAAAGGGAACATCATCCCAGAAGAAGGGATTCTTAGAGCAGAGGTCCCCAACCTTTTGAGCACCAGAGACCAGTTCTGTGGAGATTTTTCCGCGGACCAGAGGGGGTGTGGTTTCATGTGCTGCTTGCATCCAGCGGATGGGGTTTCACTTGTTTGTGCAGCCCGGTTGCTGGTATGCCGAAGCCAGATGCCGGTTCACGGACTAGGGGTTGGGGACCCCTGTCTTAGAGAATTTACATCAGCACATGGCACAATCTTTGCCAACCCAGAAAATAAACAGGATCTAACTTAGTATTTCAATAAGGGATCCTAAAGGAAAGCCAGTTACAGTATACCAAGAAGTTAAGACAGCAATGACAAACTGTTGTATATTACAATTAAGAAAACATTATGGTCATATCCAAGAGATTATTAGGAGTCAAGCCTGACTTGAAGGAAGGTTTACTTTTTACTTTTACTGAAGGAAGGTTTACTTTTATGTAGAGCAGAAGATAAAATTGTCCATCATGACTACAGTACTTTTATTTCAAAACACCGAGACTACTGTTTTGGATTGTACAAGTGAAAATACAAAATGTTGCATTTTTTCAAACTAAAATTCTCCGGTTCCTCCTTTATGATGTTTGGAGGAAAAGGAAGTAAATGTTTTATAAATATACTTCCCCACAGAACCTCTAATATGGTAGCTTTTATTGGCCATTTACAATGTGCCGTGGAATTCATTTTCCCAAGACTTCATCACACACTACTCTGGTAATATCAAACATAGTAGCGTCTACGCCTATGGCATGGTCCATCTCCACATGATTGCCATTTCTCACCTGAAAACAACTTCATGAGCATGAAAACAAAGTCATGGCCCAGCTAAAGGGTTCTTCAAGAAGACTGTGCTTTGAGGAACCCAGATATTTCCCAAAGTATTATCAGATACTTCTTAAGCAAGATAGGAACGATGATGGATAATTTGCCAGCAATACAATCATCACTCTTTTGTTACATTGCACGGCCACAGTTCAAAAGCCACTTTCTGTTCATGAAGGATATAGGGCACAACGGTCTGACATGCACTACCTATGAACAAGAGTGTGCAATGGAATAGTTCAGGGAATCTTTGCAATGCTCTGGAATTCTTTGGATGGAGCCGCATCCTAGTAGATGATGATGATGATGATGATGATGATGATAATAATAATAATAATAATAATAAAGTTGGAAGGGACCTTGGAGGTCATCTAGTCCAACCCCCTGCTCAGGCAGGAAACCCTACACCATTTCGGACAAATGGCTGTCCAGTCTCTTCTTAAAAACTTCCAGTGTTGGAGCATTCACCACTTCTGGAGGCAGGTTGTTCCACTGGTTAATTGTTCTAACTGTCAGGAAG
>NW_015404974.1:0-2777 GCF_001527695.2 Protobothrops mucrosquamatus
GTCCAGAAGACCAGTACCCCAACAATAATCAGAATTTCTGCCTTCCCAAATACAAAACATATCTCTCTTATGAAGAAACATTAGGAAGCAGCTTGATGACAGTGGCCATTATTTTTTCTCTCACTACAATTTCTGTTCTAGGAGTGTTCCTGAAGTATCACAAAACTCCTATCATTAAGGCCAACAACCGCAGCCTCTCCTACACTCTCCTCATATCTCTCCTCCTCTCCTTCCTTTGTCCCCTGCTTTTCATTGGCAGACCTATGGCGGTGACCTGTCTCCTTCGACAGACTGCTTTTGGGATCACCTTCTCAGTGGCAGTTTCTTGTATATTGGCTAAAACCATCACTGTGGTTCTTGCTTTCATGGCCACCAAGCCAGGATCAAAGATGAGGACCTGGATTGGGAAAAAACTACCCCTTTTCATTGTTCTCTCCTGCTCCTTCATTCAAATTCTTCTTTGTACTGTGTGGCTGGCAACCTCACCCCCTTTCCCAGACTTTGATATGCACTCTTTTGTTTCTGAAATCATTGTGGAATGCAATGAAGGGTCAGTTGCCATGTTTTATAGTGTCTTGTCTTTTATGGGCTTCCTGGCTATGATTAGTTTTATTGCAGCTTTCCTAGCTAGGAAGTTACCAGATACATTCCAGGAAACCAAGTCTATTACCTTTAGCATGCTGGTTTTTTGCAGTGTCTGGTTGTCATTTGTTCCTGCCTATGTGAGCACCAAAGGGAAAGACACAGTAGCTGTGGAGATCTTCTCCCTCTTGGCTTCTAGTGCTGGGCTCCTGACTTGTGTCTTTTCCCCCAAATGCTACATTATCATTGTGAGGCCTGATCTGAATAAAAGGCAACATCTAATAAAGAGAAGTATTTAAACAAACCTGTCTTTTGTCTTTATCCAACATGAGGTTATCACTGAATCCCATTAGGTATCAAGTTTTACTTGATTCAATAAGTTTCAGCTTGACTGTCAATTCTGTAATGGATAGGGTTCAGAGCTCTTTTGCAACAATGTAGTAAGCTTTGCTTGCAACATTCTTTTTGTCCCAGTAATCGTTAATTGTTAAAGCAGTGGTTCTCAACCTTTTTAATGCCGCGACCCCAACCGGTCGTAAGTCGAGGACTAAACTGGTCGTAAGTCGAGGACTAAACCGGTCATAAGTCGAGGACTAAACCAGTCGTAAGTCGAGGACTACCCAACCAGTCGTAAGTCGAGGACTTTCCCTGCCCGGGAGTGCCGCGCATGCATGGTTCCGCCCCCTGCACCGGCTGAGGCGTAGCTGGCAAGCGGCAGAGACGGAGCAGGGAGGTAAGGCACCCGCTGGAAAAGGGGAAAAAAATGGCAGACAAAAAAAATGGCAGACAAAAAAATGGCGGACAGCTTTGCTTGGCGACCCCCGTGAAATGGTCGATCGACCCCAAATGGGGTCCCGACCCACAGGTTGAGAACCACTGTGTTAAAGGAAAGTTAGAGGCAATGTAGAAACAGATCTAATATTATATAAAAGAATACTTTCCTCAGTTCCTAAAGTTTTTATTCCAGATAAAGAGGACTGCTGTTTGTGCAAATAATTTACTGGTGCCATTATTAGATTGCCTGGCAGACTATTCTGTTTTTCATGCTTTGGTAAAGTTAAGAGAAATATTTTTCTAGGTGGAACTCTCCTATTATGACTTCTGGAGACTCTCATCTCAGGTTGAATCTCACCTTCTGGAGTTTCTGTATTCCTTTCTCATTCAATTGATGATTCCAATCCCTTGAAATTAGGTACTGTAGATAGATGATAGATCATAGATCATAGGAAAGAGAGAGAGAGATTCTACAATTTGGTTTTTCTGACTGAATGAAAGTAGATTTTATCTAAAGAACTCAACTAATAGGAAGCTTTAACCTCTTTGATAGATATGATATGAACATGAAACCTCTCTAGATCCATGTCCCTCTTTTTTTTCATGCTGAAGAAAAATGGTGCCAGATCCCATTACATTTTTTTCATGGCTATCATTTAGTATGTAATTGCACTCTTACATACAATCATGGAAGCCTTAAATAATATATCTTTATTATATTGTCATTGTATGTGCGTACATACACAACGAAAGAGTACATATACAATGAAAGAGTACATACACAACGAAAGAGTACATATACAACGAAATTTACTTGACACCCAAAAACCAAGTCCCACAGACATAATCCTCAGACACACTCCCCCCCACCACACTCCCCACCCCTAAAACCACCCAACATCCACACAACAGACCAAATAATGTTGTCCAACAGTTCACTGATGGTGGCCCTTTAGTTTGTTGTTGAGTGCAATTACAGCTCTGGGATAAAAACTATTCAGAAAACGTGTGGTCCGAGTTTTAATTATTCTGTATCTTCTGCCAGAAGGCAACAGTCCAAAAAGATTGTAAGCAGGATGGGAAGAGTCTCTGAGAATGTTATGCAACTTCCTCAAACAACGAAATTTGAAGATGTTATCCAGGGCTGGTAGTTGCAGTCCAATAATATTCTGGGCAGTTTTAATAATCCTCTGTAGAGCTTTTTTGTCCGCTACAGAGCTGTTCCCATACCATGCAAGAATGCCGTATGTCAGGACACTCTCAATGGTGCTGTGATAGTAGGACAGGAGTAGACGCTGAGATAAATTTATCTTCCTGAGCATTCTCAGGAAGTACAGCCTCTTCTGTGCCTTCTTCACAAGCATGTTAGCATTCATAGTCCATGAGAGGTCCTCCGAAATATAAGTGCCCAGAAATTTAAA
>NW_015404975.1:0-2777 GCF_001527695.2 Protobothrops mucrosquamatus
GGAAGGAAGGAAGGAAGGAAGGAAGGAAGGAAGGAAGGAAGGAAGGAAGGTTGAAAGATTCTAAACTCAAGGAAGGAAGGAAGGAAGGAAGGAAGGAAGGAAGGAAGGAAGGAAGGAAGGAAGGAAGGAATAAGAAAGAAAGAAAGAAAGAAAGAAAGAAAGAAAGAAAGAAAGAAAGAAAGGTATTTCTCCATTGCCCTGTTGCTGTCAATGAGCAGCTAAATGTGCTTTTAGAGGCAAGTGGTCTTTGCAAGCATAACTAGAGAAGGAGGATTGAACCCTCACCAAGCAGTAAGTGTGAGAGACGGGCTTTTCCTGGGAGAATTCGTATGCAATGAGCCCGCCGTGTCTGAGTGAATGAACACAGGCCATAAACGAGGAGCTTTTATGCCTCTGACTGCTAAAGCTGAGATAAAGATTGCTGCCTCCCACCCCTTCCTTGCTCCCTCCCAGCTGAACAAGTAATGCCAAGGTAGAAACAGCTTCCTTCAAGCTGAGGCCACGATGACCGTTTCTCAGCCCCCTTGGGCTCAACGTTTATATATATAAAAACTCTACCCTGAATTAAGGGACATGTATATATATATATTCATAAACTCATAAAATGTCATGAGTTATATGGCTAAGTGGGGCCATTTAATCCCCCTTGGACTCTAAAAATGCTACTCGGTGGCTGAGAATTGACTTCATCAGATAACCTGAAGCCAAATCAGAAAGAGGCCTCTGGTTTTTGATTTTGCACTTGACCTTGCTTCCTCTTTTCCTTTTCCTCTTCCCTCCCCCTCTCTTTTTCCCCTCTCCTCTCCTCTTCTAATAGTTTCTTCTCAGATTGAGGGAAGATCTAAGAGATTACTGAGTAAACAGATGAGCTTCTCGGCTAGCAGAAAAGACGGGCTGGCTTGCCGGATCATAGGAAGAACATCTAAAGAGCTTTGCTCTGCTTTAAAACTCCAAGGGGATATGTCGGTTTCAAAAGGTTTCAAACTAGATCAGTTGCTGGAATGTTTGCAGTTCCGTCCCGTTCATCTCAACAAATCTTGTTAAAGAAAACTCTGTGGAATTGTGCTCGCAAAAGAATTGATTCCAGGCAGCTGCCAAAGACTTTGAAACAAAGCTAGGAGGAGGAGGAGGAGGAGGAGGAGGAGGAAGAGGAAGAAGAAGAAGAAGAAGAAGAAGAAGAAGAAGAAGAAGAAGAAGAAGAAGAAGAAGAAGAAGAAGAAGAAGAAGAACAACAACAACAACAACAACAACAACAACAACAACAACAACAACAACAACTGTGGGGGTCATTGGTGCTTGGTTGTTTTTTTGTAGACGTTTCATTACCCAACTAGATAACACCATCAGTGCTAAATGAGGACCCTTCTATTCAACACTTGAGCTACAAATATTCTCCTTTATTGGTAACTAAACTTTAAAAGTTTCAAGGGGTCCTTTGGGGCTCAAAAACTACATAGGAAAATAAAAATTAACCTCCAGGATTAACAATCAGCACTTTCTGGGTCTGTCGAAGACGGCCCTGGAGACTTTAAAACCCAGTGCTTTTTAGTTGTGTTTGTAGATATGTGGACTGTGTTATTGGCTGTGCCGAAATTGGATCCGAAACTGGGCAAAGTATGAGTTTTGTGGAGCACAAAAAAGACCCCAAAGTCAAGGTATACCACCTCAATTTCCTGCTGGGGATTCTGCTCGCAAGCTGCCCTGAAAGGCACCAGTAATCTAAAGCTCCTTCTCACAAAGTTTCAAATTTAAGATAGACTGCCCCTGTCCCTGGAGGCTTTGCTCCAACTGAATCTTGTTATGTGATATTCTAGAGCATTCTACACTTGGTTAGTGCCCTCAGCTGGTCTACTCTGGCAAATGGGATGGGAAGAAACAAGTTTATTCACATTTCACCATTTCTGGCTGACATGCAACCTGACGGGCAGTTACTGTATGTATAATTCATACACCTCGGAATATCTGCCCGTTGCAAGAAAAAGCTTGCAAAAAAAACCTGTGCAATTCATGTTTCTCAGGAAGTGCATTTTGGAGAAATAGACCGGGGTTAGCAGGGGGATGCCTTCTGCATAGGAAATTTTTGCTGGCTAACGCACATAGGAGAAAAATCCCAAATAGTGAAAATTTGTCTCTGTTGGAAGAAATGTATACAAAGGACCTACTCATAAATTGGGGAACAAGATTGTTAAAAACCAAGAGAAACTTTCTTAAAATCGCTGAAATGAGGAAAATCAAATATCAGACTGCAAAACAGAGAAATCCAGAGCTTCGAAGCCTGCTTTTCTAGAAATAAGGAAGGATTCAAGGCAAAGAAAATACATTCCTAATGTTTTAGAGTTTATTGGGATGCTTTTTGGCATTAAAAAGGGGAGTGAGGAAGGAAGGAAGGAAGGAAGGAAGGAAGGAAGGAAGGAAGGAAGGAAGGAAGGAAGGAAGGAAGGAAAGAAGGATTAAAAGATGCTGAAGCAGGGAAGGAAGGATTAATAAGGATTATTAATTAATTAATTAAGGATTAATTATTACAGGGTCTAATAAGCTGGGGGTTTGTAGTCACTGTGAGTTGTGAGGGGGGGGCACAGAGGGAGGCTCAGCCAATCTCACTGTATACATGTTATACTTTGATAATAAAGGTTCATTCATTCATTAAAAGATGTTAAAGCAGGGAGGGAAGGAAGGGTCTGAAAGATGCAGAAAAGTAAGGAAGGAAGAACAAATAAGAATGCAGAGTTTTAATTATCTTCTTCCTTCTCTTGAGACTGCCTCTCTTCTGTGTTGTG
>NW_015404976.1:0-2777 GCF_001527695.2 Protobothrops mucrosquamatus
TCAGCACGGAGATGGAGGATCCACCTTCCCCCCCTATTTCTTCTGGGGCATTATTACTTAGAATAGTTTAGTTTCTGAGCCAGTACGTCCTATGTCAGTCAATGGCTTCGCTCGCGTCAAGACTGGAATCTAGGGTCCAGGACGGGCGTGGCAACTTTGGCTGACTTAATCTGATTGGGCAGGAATACAGTCTACTACCATGGGTGGATCCTCCATCTCCGTGCTGAGAAAAGGCGTTCAGGTAAGACAACGCCCCTTTCCTCTGCCGCCAAAACAGCCAAAGCCACTGCCCGTCTGGGAATCAAAAAGGTTGGGGACCCCTGCCTTTGAGAACTACAAAAACAAAACATATGAGAACACACTTCGTGTCCTTTGTAAGAGCAAATTTGGATTCTGCACCACAGCTAGAAAACCAGATTTGTTTCATGACATGTATGGCACCAGGCGCATCTTAGCCTAGCATAGAAAAAATATATATAGTAACAACCACACTTCTCTAAGGCCCTTCAATTTGGGGGCAACTTTCCCCTGGCATTGTTTGGAAGACTACCACCAAAAAGTTAAAGCAGTTCACATTTTTAATTAAATTCCCTTCTAATTGTGACCTGTAGGATTTTTCCATCACAGAGAGGGTGGCTGTGTCATCTCTGTACAAAAAGAAAAAGTAAAAAAAAAAAAGATTGATATTTGTTAATTGGGTAATTAATTGGTTTATGTTTAATTATTATATTTTATGAAGCATTCTGATTATTGTTAGTTACCTTGCAGCAGCCGACTAGCAAAGGGGACGTCATCCACCAGCTTCTATAAGACTGTTTTGTGAAGAAAGCTTGTTCATTCAGGGAAAGGGAATTTTTCATTTTCCTTCTCCCCAGAATGTTTTAATCCTATCAGGATTTGAGAACAATATTTTATTTTATTTGTGCAAGTAGGCCTCAAACCATCTTTTGCTTTTAGCCTGCTGATTCTACTAGCTGTGGTTTTAAAGTAGACAATGTAACTCTTGTTTTTTTCAAACTATTGTATTTCCAGTTGTGCGAAAAGAAACCCCAGAATTCCCCCTATGGGATTATCTGCAATCATCAGCTACATCTTCTGCATTTATGTTTCCCTGAGACATGCTTCACGGTCTCATGTATTCGAAAAGAATAATGTAAACATCCCTTTTTTTTTCTTTTAAATGGAAGAAAGCTTTAGAGACCGACGTTAAAATGGTTCGGTGCCTTTGTCGATTTATTCAAGCAGCCACTAGAATCAAACAGATCTGCTATAATAAGTCATTTATATAAGCTTCCTCAATTTACATGGCTCTTTAAAATAACAGAAGGCTCTCTCTCTTCATATGAGAACTTACAGCCAGAAAGAGACATGCTACAAGGCTTAGACCTTATTAAGCTGTAGCTTTTAAAATATTGGTTGATGAATCACATGATTTACAAATCCTGGGCTTAAAATGTGCATTTTTAAAGAGCTGTTCCCTACTGAGAAGATTCTAATTCTGACATTATTAGTGGATAGAGTCTGCATTCGTGCAATGCATCTTTTTTTTCTCTTTATACTGCCTGGCTTTATCTTCCATGCAGTTTCAAAAGGAAAATGTCACTTTTCTTAGGCTCCATGAAAATAATTACCTGTGAAAGTAATGTATAATAATTTATATTAATTGGTTAAAAAGCATAGCATAGGCTTTGATTAGCCTGGAACTAACCATTTATAACATTAGACTCCAAAGGTGACACATGTTTAAGTGTACAAAACCATCTGCCTGTTATTGCTCTTAGTCAAGCCAAACTGAAGAATCTCCAGAAATAAAGAAGAAAGTGAATATATTTGTTTGTTAGCTTTATAGCAGATCTCACCTTTATTTTGTATGACAGACAGCATATAATGTACCAATCTCCTATTTCCTTACAACAGCCCTGTGGGGTGGGTGGTGCTGAGGAAGAGTGACTGATCCAACGTCACCCAGCTGGCTTTCATTTTTAAGGGACAAGCTACCTAGTCCAGCAACCTAGCCAGTACACCTGGGGAGCGTGGTGGCTTACATAGTTAGGATGCTGGGTTGGAGGTTAGCAAGCCCATGTTGGAGATGTGGGTGCTGTTGCGTGGCGGGATAAGCTCCCATCATTCACTCCAGTACCTTGACGGGGACATGAATCCTTTGAACCTGGAAGCACCTTAGGTGCCTCTGACATGAACTGGGCAGGGGACCAGTATACTAAACTGCCTCAGAAATTAAACTGGAGTGACACTCACACATATACAGCTATTTATTTTTATTTATTTGTTAGACTTATTTGCCACCTCTTGCTGTGGGTCTACTCTAGGCAGCTTACAATAATAAAAAAGAAAGAAAATGAAAGGAATGTAAAATAATACAACACTAAAATAAACAATGAAAAAGAGCACAATGAGAATATATACCAAGTCTCTGCCTTTGTTTTCTTTTGTAATTGTCCTGCTCGCATGTCTTTTCATAATTGCTTGATAGATTCCCGAAGAGCATGATTTGGAGAGCCAGATCCGGAAAGAGAGGGAGTGGAGATTTCTGCGCAATGCTAGAGTCCGAAAGCAAGCACAGAAAATTATCCAAAAAGGTGATTTCCCCCTTTCTTGCTTTTTCTGATTCCCAAAAGAAAAAAAAATGACATTTTCCCCCCTATGTGTATGTGCTCCATCCTGCTTCAACAATGCACCCTTGAGCCTCAATACTAATCATTGATCTTTGTTGCCAACCTGCTAATCTGATTATGTGCTCCCCAGACATCTGGCATACT
>NW_015404977.1:0-2777 GCF_001527695.2 Protobothrops mucrosquamatus
CAGAGCCTGTTACGTCTTAGCGCTCTCTCTGGGATTTCTACTTTTTTCTTCTCTGTTGTTGATTCTTAATGGCCAATGTAAAGCTCTTGCACATTGTGCTTGGTCTCTGTATTTCGTTAAAAAGAAATTTCTGTATTTTTTTCCTCCTGACTATCCACTCTATCAGAAGGAAAACACATGTATGTATGTATGTATGTATGTATGTATGTATTTATTTATTTGTTTGTTTGTTTATTTATTTATTTATGTTAGTGCACACTTGGCTGCAGAGCTCTCAAAACACATGTCATGTCTCCTCCCACATCTGTATCAAGTTTGCTGCTTTATTGGCAACTCTGCCATGCTGGGGGGAAGGAGGCTCAAATGGGTGGAAGTAGAGTAGCACAACTCTCCGCAATTTTCTTAAGCAACCTACTCTTTGGAATTCTATTTAAGATTCAGAAAACATTACAAAAGTTGTTTGAGATTCCTTTTCAGTGATGTATATTGTATGTAGCTCCTTGCAATTTCCCTTGGTTTGCAGCTGAGTTCTTGTGTCTTTGGATTCCTAGCCTGTATCAATTGCTCATCTCATTAAAATGAGAAGAGATATCTTTAAAACTCTTTTATTCATTATTTTCTCATTTGAACGATATACAAACTTCTCCCTTACCAGATCATTGAGCTGTAAAACTAAATTCAGGGATATTGGCTTTCAAATGGAATTCTGTAACAAATTATTCAATAACATGTCCATGAATATTCCAAGAGTTTGCATCCAATTCTCAAAGGGGATAATTCTCAAGCTTATTCACATTCTCAATATTCCTATGAGCTGAACAATGTGTGTTATGAGCTTCAAAACAACCTTGAATACTTTTCTGAACTTCAAAAGAAATAAAACATTATATATTGTAAGCTCTTTACTTCCCACACAAAGTAACCAGGTAAATACTTATCATTTCTTTAAATCATTTTCTGCCCTAATTGTAGCTAAGTACAACAAAAACATGCTCCCAGAAGCTACAATACTAAATTCCAAAAGTATTAGTGTAGGCAGCTAAAAAGTTCATATTTACAAATGTTCTTATGTGCCCACAACGGAAAACAAGAGATTAGCTTAACAACACCATGTGATGTTCATTGCTTAGAGATACTCAAATTCAGAAGTATCCATCCAAATTTTCTAAAGCTATATATTATCAAAGGTTGAAGGACACAGACAGACAATAACTAGTAAAATGAAGTATAATTTGCAAAAATCAAGACAGTAAATTATTGTCTCACATTTGCTAAGTGATAGTTATTTATAGCTTTCTTCCTCCATATGAGGGAAAAGTCAAAAAAGTTCTCACACAGTCAAGCAAAGTTAGTAGCTGTGGTATTCATAGATATAATGATAGTTTGGCAGAACAACTTATTCTTACTTAGTGCTGAAACACAGCTAAAAATACATTTTCTTATACCCTCTAGCAAGCAAGCAAGCAAGCAGCCATATCTTCTATCATGAGACTTAATGCGGTATTGTTGTGAAATTAGAATATTAATGATTATCCATCCAGGTTCTAGACAGTCCATTGAATTGCTGATCCACTTTTATAAAAATGAACTTTTCTAAAAGTATAACCTATCTTTCTACAGTAGCTTCTACTCCTATTCCCCTTTTATTTTTATTTTATATATTTGCAAATTATTGACTTTCTTTTATTAATACTATCTTATTAGCATTCTTTTTACTGGGATAAATAGCCTTCCCATATATTATTTACCTTTTAAACCTTCTCTTAGTACCAGAATTGTCTTCTAAATTTGTTGTCTAAATAAATGTAAATTTATTCACATTCCTATTGAATTGTGATAGGACAGTTTTTATACGTCAGTGGTGATAGTGCTAGGCTAAACATATCAATGGTGCTGATTCATTATATATCATATTCCAAAAAATTATCTATTTTTTAATTAGGAAGTCCATTTCAGTGTTAGCTTCTCAATTTACAACTTCAAAGATGCATTCACACACTTTCATATGTCTTTACTTTTTATAGCTCATTTGTCATTATTACACATTGTCCCTGAATACTTTGGAATTATGCTAGTTGATATGAGATCTTTATCTAAGATGTTTGATCCAATATAGATTTTTTTTACAGGCATTACCAATGATATCAGATGGAAACGTGATTTTTGGAAAATATATAGTAATGGCAAAATTAACTGCATATCTTCATAACAAATGTTTAACCAATTTTAACAGGAATATCTTCAATACATGTACAGGTGAAACTTGAAAAATTAGAATATCGTGCAAAAGTTCATTTATTTCAGTAATGCAACTTAAAAGGTGAACCTAATATATGAGATAGACTCATTACACGCAAAGCAAGATAGTTCAAGCCATGATTTGTCATAATTGTGATGATTATGGCTTACAGTTCATGAAAACCCAAATCCACAATCTCAGAAAATTAGAATATTACATGCAATCAATAAAACAAGGATTGTATATAGAACAATATCGGACCTCTGAAAAGTATAAGCATGCATATGTACTCAGTACTTGGTTTGGGCCCCTTTTGCAGCAATTACTGCCTCAATGCGTCATGGCATGGAAGCTATCAGCCTGTGGCACTGCTGAGGTGTTATGGAAGACCAGGATGCTTCAATAGCGGCCTTCAGCTCTTCTGCATTGTTCGGTCTCATGTCTCTCATCTTTCTCTTGGCAATGCCCCATAGATTCTCTATGGGGTTCAGGTCAGGCGAGTTTGCTGGCCAATCGAGCACAGTAATCCCACGGTCAT
>NW_015404978.1:0-2777 GCF_001527695.2 Protobothrops mucrosquamatus
TTCTGATTCTATGCTTGCCCAACTGATTTGTTTGATTCCTCTCTTCATCCAGATATAAAAGGAAATGACAAAGGCCTACTAATTAATTCAATTCCTACTGACTGCAAGGAAGAAATAGAAGTAGAAAATGTTTTAGTTTGTAAAACAGTGGGTCATTGTATTGTGTTCATATAAAAGGGAAGATATCATTTTGCTGCTGAGATAAACCTGAGTTGTACTTGAAGCAGGAAGCTAGACTTTATTAATGACTAAATTAGTTTCCCAGTCTTGGGTGGAGACAGTATTATGAGGATGAAGGCTGGAGCTCTCATATTACAAAATTAACCACCAACCTTCTTTGTTCTCCTGGACAGCATCAATTCTCTGCTTAAAGTTGGTTATAAGGAAATGAAGTACTTTAATAGCTTCTGAATCTTGGAAGAAGTAGAAATTCTTTCTTCCTTCTGGCTTTGCTAAGGTTGTTTTCACCATAGCATCATAGCACAAGCTTCCAACTTTACACTACCAAGGTTGATTGCATAAGAGAGAAAACTCAGATTTCAGGAAATGTATAATCCTCAGTTATATATATGCTGAAAGGATCTGAAGAACCTTTGACAATTTAGGACTGAAGATAATATTTTTTCAAACAAAAATCTTGTGATTAAAGTTAGCTCTGGTTAGTTTTTTGTTTACTCAGAAGTAAGCTCCACTGAATTACATTATATTTTCTCATTGTTAGATTAGACAAGAAATGAATGCCAACTTACATTAGCAATAGAGACCAAGTTTTCCATGCAAAATTTACAGGCAAGACCATGGTTGAGAAGATCAGTCCCTAATATTTTCTTACAGCATTTGAAACTAGCGATATAGTCTTCCTATATCCGGAACTAAGCTTAAATAGGAGATGGGGATTACATTGACTTTTAGTTTGATACAGTACTCCATGGGATTGGGATCTTTGATTTTGCATTCCCAGTGTAGGCTTACAATTATTGAAAGGATTGCTCTGCCTGAAAATGACAAAGTTCACAATCCGTTTAGGGCCAGTCCTTTTCTGAGACCCAGCTTGATTGTTACTCAAACTATCTCCATGTATGGATGCAGGCTAATCAGGCTTTTTATTCATAGTAAAGTAGGTGGCATTTCTCTGAAAGGATGGTTGTAACTGTAAACCTTGATGGTCTTAACTTTTTTTTAATAAACGTTTTATTAATTTTTAAGAATTACAGTAGTGCTTAGTAAACAACATGTTGTCTGGCTTCAAATATTTAACATGGACTTCTTCAATATAAATCTGTTCAATACTACACAATCCAGTATTTTTTCCCAGATCCTCCTTTCTTCTCCATATTTTTTCCATTTTTCCCTCATTACACAGTTACAATTTTTGGTACTGTTAATGTATACAAATATAAGCATCTTCATATTTTACTAATATACAAATAATATCAATTCATAAATAAATAATGTCAATTCATTAATCAATATCCTGTTTTTCATGCTCTTGCTAAGGTTTAATTTCCCATCAGTATTTGAAATATCTTTATCAGTTATGATTAATTACATTTATATAGCTAAAAGTTTTATTCATATCAATCCTCTTCTTCATATTTCCCATATAAAAAAAAAGAAAAAAAAATGCTATGTTAGTTCTAAATCATATCTTTCATTATAAAAGTCTAATATCTAAGGGTCAGCCGTTCTTTTAATCTTATTCAAACAAGTATTTCAATATATAATGCCCCTCTAAAAGGTCAATTCTTCCGTTTTTTTAAATCTGACTCTTGCTTTCTTTCTTTGCCAAGTAGCTTTCCAAGTCAGGGCAATTAGATGGCCCAGGAATTTTCTTCCTATTTTTGTAAAAATTGCTTAGCATGAGAAAGACAATGTAGGTAGGGTATTTGGGGGGGGGGGGAGAATTGCACCCATTTATATTCCTTAAACAACTCCCAGTTCTTTTCTCCCTCCATTTCTCTTTTCATTCTGTCTCCCAAGTTGTGACATTTCCCCTAATAGCTCTATATTCCATTTTTTAAAATCTTCCTTGCCATCAGATATATTTTGCGGACCTAAGAGGTAAAAGGTCTTTTGCATTTTCATTGTTATAGCTAAGTCTTGCACTATTTTGTTTGTATATAGTCGTTTATATTTCCCTTCTTTTATCTCTTCCATCTCTAAATCCATTTCCTCTATTTCATCTTCTGATTTCTGGTTTATTTGTTCATATTTTGTAGTTGTTATCTGGGAACTTTCTAGTTGTAGATTTAATTTGGAGATTTGCTCGTTTATATTGTCTAAATTGTTTTTGGTCTCATGATTTTTTTTAAGTCTTCTTTGCATTCAACAATTGTTTGGTGAATTAGTTGTAGCATAGAATATATTTCTTTCGGAAAGGTGTTTGTTTTTTCTTGAGGCATCATTCCTAGAGATCCTCTAGTACAGCGGTTCTCAACCTATGGGTCGCGACCCCATTTGGGGTCAATCGACCATTTCACGGGGGTCGCCAAGCAAGGCTGTCTGCCATTTTTTCCCCCTTTTCCGGCGGGTGCCTTACCTCCCTTGAGCTGGGCCAGCTGGTGGTTGGCCTGCTCCATCTCTGCCGCTTGCCAGCTACGCCTCGGCCGGCGCAGGGGGCGGAACCACGCATGCGCGGCGCTCCCGGGCAGGGAAAGTCCTCGACTTACGACCGGTTGGGTAGTCCTCGACTTACGACCGGTTTAGTCCTCGACTTACGACCGGTTTAGTCCTCGACTTACGACCGGTTTAGTCCTCGACTTACGACCGGTTGGGGG
>NW_015404979.1:0-2777 GCF_001527695.2 Protobothrops mucrosquamatus
GAGGCTGAGCCGGGTGGCGCAAAACTGATGAGAAGTGCAATGCTGCCTAGCCCCCAGCCTGCCCAGTTTCAGCAGGCAGCAAGGTGCAAAGCTGGCGACCTTCGCACCGCCCGGCTCAACCTCTCGGCACTGTGAGGAGAGCACCTTGCTGCCTGCCAAGACCAGGCAGGCTGGGTGGTGTCGCGCTTCTTTTCAGATTTGTGCCGTCTGGCTCAGCCTCTCGGCGCTGTGAGGAGAGCGCCCCACTGCCTGCCAAAACAGGGCAGGCTGGGGGCTGGCGGCATTGCGCAGGTAATGTTGACTCTCACACTGCTCATGGCATCCCCTCCTCCAGAGCCCACCAAGCCAGATATGTGAAGTAGGTGAGGGCCATGTGCTGGCCACTTCCAGGCGATGGTGCATTTCTTCATTCCTCACGAAGGGTGACACCTCCCCAGCTGCGTTTCTTGCCTGTTTTTCTCCGTCCCTCATCTCAAATATTTTCCCACCACTCTGTACTTAGGAAGGAAGAAAGGAAAGAAGGAGAGAGAGAGGGTCTTAGGGAAGTCTTGCCTTAGTCCTGCCCTGCTGCCCTTTTACCATCCCCTTGCCCCTCCTCCTGGCCTATCCTGGGGGTCTCCCATCCTATTGCTAAGGAAGCTTTGGATACAAAGCCAGGTCTCCTCCCATGGAGAGGGAATGGGCCTCCCTCTGACTTTGCCTTCGTACCCATCATGAGCAACCTGGGTAAGGAGAGAAAGCACAGCAGCAGCAGCCTTGAGGAGGAGGTAAGTGCAGCTGGGCACCCCCTTGGGGAAGTGGGGCTGGGATTGGTACCGCGGGTGCTCGAGGGCCAGGCTGGGCATTTGACCTCTGCTGCCCAGGGCTCCAGGCAGCCCGCACCACCATCCAGCCGCCCCGCATGGCCTGAGAGGAACAGTGAGGCTCCTCCAGTAGACCATGCCTTGGCACTTGCCCTGGTTCCATCCTCTTCTACCAGAGACCCTCAGATCTGTCCCACTCCTGCCCAGGCCTCCACAGGCACCCTTGATGCGAACGATGTAGAGCTGGCCATACCCACCTAATAGGCCACACCCACTCCATCCATGTCCACCCAGTAGGCTGCACCCACCCTGGCCACACCCACCCGTCCCCCCGAGGGCAACCGCAATGCTGATGCAGCCCTCAATGAAATTGAGTTTGACACCCCTGTGATAGAATAACCAGAAGCATTTAACATTAATTTTACATTTTTCACAAGGTCTTAGCATTACAAAATTACAATTAATTTTCATAATGAAATTTTATAGGATTATACTTTTAATGATACTTTTGTGGTTAATTCACTTTTTCCTTATTATTTCCCTTACTTCACTTAGTTATATGTTTCAAATAGCTATAAAACAATAGTACTTTATTGTGATTTGCCTATAGTAGTTATATGAAATGCATATTGTTTTTGACCCCCATATTTTTAGTGCTTGAAAAATCTTTAGAGGCGTTTCTTCTCCTCCCCCCCCCCCCCCGGCTTTCAATTAATTTATTGTAAAATTTATAATTTATGTGTTATCATTTTGGATTTGTTTCTTTATATTTTGCATACCATTCCTCAATATTCAAATAAAAATGTGAGATATAAACTAAATAAATAATAATCTATTATTAATGTCCGCATGTTAAATCTTTAGAAAGGATTAAATTGGTCTTATGATGGATAGAAGCATACGTAATTGTAAACTGAAAACAAAACAATTTTGAAGAACGTCTTGTATGTTGTTGAATAATTAACTGTATTATTGTGTTTTTATTAAATGCAACAGGCTCTGGAACCAATCGAAGACCAGATGTAAATCCATTCCTTGCGCCTCGATCAGCAGCAGTCCCACTCATCACTCCGGCTAATCTTGGAACTAGCAGATCTGGGCATCTGCTAATGAAATCCATTTCAGATGCCTTACCTACCTTCACCCCAATGCCAGTAGCACCTGATGCTAGTGCAGGTGCAGTCTTAAAAGACCTATTAAAGCAATAGACCTGGATGGATTGAAGAGGAAAGCACTTTAAAAATACTATACTGTATTGATCACAAAGAGGCCTTTTGTAAAAAGTTGTTAATTTTCAGTAGCTCTTAAAGTAAACCGTTGTACAGATAAAAACAAAAGAGTATTAGAGATCTACACCTTTTATTCATAATTCTTCAACTATGCAACACCAGTTTCTACATACTGCTGTCAGTCAGTCAAACATTTTTCCCTTTCCCTTTCCTTTTCCTTAATAGGCATCTGCTGTTGGTGTTATTTTAATGTGTCTATGTATAAACCCAGTTCAATAGTGATAGAAATAGGTGGTTTGTAAAACCCATCTGGTTTAGTAAAATATCACTGTAGCTATTCCCTCTCACACCTTAGAGGGCCTGGAATGGTCAGACAGGAGCTATCTTCTGTTGCGTGTGACATCCCAATCGGTGCATTCAGTCAGATTCTGATCTAATCTGGAGCAGAATTCTGTTAAATGAGGAACTGCATATTATCCAATTACAGTATCAATCTGGAACACTTTTATGTTTGGAATTAGATCAAAAGAAATGATAAAGGAATATGAATCAACTGATCAACTGTATTTGGGGAGGGTAAAATATTCAAAACAAGATCACATATCAGTGTCATCTCTGGATGGCTAAGTAACAGTTGGCTGAGATAGAACATATACATTAAGAAGGGCTAAATTTGTCTTCATTCTCTCTCTCTCTCTCTCTCTCTCTCTCTCTCTCTCTCTCTCTCTCTCTCTCTCTCTCTCTC
>NW_015404980.1:0-2777 GCF_001527695.2 Protobothrops mucrosquamatus
AGAGAGAGAGAGAGAGAGAGAGAGAGAGAGACAGACAGACAGACAGATACAGAAAGAGAGACGAGAGAGAGAGAGACAGACAGACAGACAGACAGAGAGACAGAGAGGGACAGAGAGAAAGAGAGAGAGAGAGAGAGAGAGACAGACGGACAGACAGACACAGAAAGAGAGATGAAAGACAGAGACAGAGACAGAGACAGAGACAGAGAGGGACAGAGAGAAAGAGAGAGACAGACAGACACAGAAAGAGAGACGAGAGAGTGAGTGAGAGAGAGAGAGAGAGAGAGAGAGAGAGAGAGAGAGAGAGAGAGAGAGAGAGAGAGAGAGAGAGAGACTTATCTCTCCCCCATCTATTCCTAAATCCACTTAGTACATCCTTCATGAGCTGAGGAGCTACGTATGGCCTGCTTGCTTAAAACCAGCATGAAGATTTCCCAGGAAGTAGCAGATGCTAAGAACCACATTGATGACTCTCGGAGAAGGAAAGTGACAGTAATTAGCAGAACAACATCAATTAGCCCGTGAAAGGAAGAAGGCATCAAAGAGAAAGCAACTCTACCTAATTCCCTTTGGTATAAACTGAAGGGGTAGGAAAAATGCATCAGGCTTTCAAGGTTCTGTTATTCTACATTGGCAAAATAGAATTCCAGGATGTTTTTTTGTTTTGTTTTGTTTTTTGCAGAATCTGTTTCCTGTCCTGCCCTACCTGAAGGGCTGACATGGGGCTCAGGCTACACGAGGAAGTCCCAAATCACCTCAGAAGAAGACAATGGCAATCACTTCTAGATGGATAACAGAGTTGGAAGGGACCTTGGAGGTCTTCTAGTCCAACCCCCTGCTCAAGCAGGAGGACCTCTATCATTTCAGACAAATGATTGTCCAATCTCTTCTAAAAAAAACCTCCACTGATGGAGCACCAACAACTTCTGGAGGCAAGTCATTCCACTGGTTAATTGTTCTTCTAACAGGAAATTTCTCCTTAATTCTAGGTTGCTTCTCCCTTTGACTAGTTTCCATCCATTGCTTCTTGTGCTGCCCTCAGGTCCTTTGAAGAAGAGTAGAGTAGAGTAGAGTAGAGTAGAGTAGAGTAGAACAGAACAGAACAGAACAGAACAGAACAGAACAGAACAGAACAGAACAGAACAGAACAGAACAGAACAGAACAGAACAGAATAGAATAGAGCTGGAAGGGACCTTGGAGGTTTTCTAGTCCAGCCCCCTGCTCAAACAGGAGAGCCTATACCATCTCTGACAAGTGATTGTCCAGTCTCTTCTTAAAAACCTCCAGTGATGGAGCACCCACAGCTTCTGGTGGCAAGCAGTTCCACTGGTTATTTGTCCTCACTGTCAGGAAGTTTCTCCTTAATTCCAGATTGCTTCTCTCTTTGATCAGTTTCCAACCATCGTTTCTTGTCCTGCCCTCTGGTGCTTTGGAGAATAATGAGACCCCCTCTTCTTTGTGGTAGCCCCTTAAATATTGTCTTGGTGGTGGCATAGTAATTAAACTGCAGTATTGCAGGCAAACTCAGCCCATTGCCCGGAGTTCGATCCTGACTGGCTCAAGGTTGACTCAGCCTTCCATCCTTCCGAGGTCGGTAAAATGAGGACCCAGATTGTTGGGGGCAAATACGTTGACTCTATAAACTGCTTAGAGAGGGCTGTAAAGCACTATGAAGTGGTATATAAGTCTAAGTGCTATTGCTATTGCTAAGACTGCTATCATGTCCCTCCTAGTCCTTCTTTTCATTAAACTACACAGACCCAATTCCTGCCACCATTCTTCATATGTTTTAACTTCCAGTCCCCTAATCATCCTTGTTGCTCTTCTCTGCACTTTTTTTTCCCAGAGTCTCAACATCTTTTTTTACATCGTGGCGAGGATTTAGCCGGTTCAGATCTAAAAAAATATCTACTTTTTTCATACCCGAAGCAGAAATCAATCAGCATCAGTCTCAATGAGATTTCTACCACAGGGGTGCCCAACCCCCAGTCTGCGGTCTGGTACCGGGCTGCAGTATGCCAGCAACCAGTCCGCACAAACAAGCAAAGCCCCATCCACGGGATGCAGGCAGCACACAAAACAACACATACTCCGGTCCGCGTAAAAACCTCTCTCCACGGAACCGGTCCCTGGTGCCCCAAACGTTGGGGACCTCTGTTCTACCATGAGTTATTTTTCTCTTGAACAGGGCATCTCCTATAAAATATGTTGGACAGCAATAGAAGATCTCCGTTTTCAGCCAGACCTCTTCAACATGAATTTTGCATGAAGGTTTTTTTTTTTTTTTTTGCTGATGCTTTGCTCCCCTCTCGGCTTTTAAGTAAATATTTTATCTTGTTTTCATGAACGGGATTTATCTTTTGATCGTAAATCACTCCAAGGGGCCTGTGAATGGGGAACGGTTTATAAACATGTTAAATGATTGCGGGAACCGATGAAGAATATTATCTCAGTTGTAATAGCTTTACAGAAAGGGCTGGGGGGTAGAGGTGGGCAGTAAAATGGCTGAAGGAGAAAGGCCTTTGAATGAAGGAATATTAGAGGTAAAGAGATGAAGGGATGTTTTTACTGGTGAGCGGTGTCATGCCTCCGTCGGAGCTTGAATCTGTGAAAGAAAATGAGCTGGAACAGGACCCTATGGAGGTTGAGGGAGAGGTGTCTGTGGCTTCAGAGGAATGTGGGGAAGAGCAGGCCGAGGCAGGCCAGGGCCCTTCAGGAGTGGGACAGGAGGAACAGGAGAGACAGAGTTCAGGCGATGAGCAAGGGCCACCCCCTC
>NW_015404981.1:0-2777 GCF_001527695.2 Protobothrops mucrosquamatus
TCTTAAAACTAAAAATAACACCAATCCTGCTGATAAGTGAACTTGGTAATGTCACTAAAACTGTAACCCAGCCTTGTTGAGAAAGAAGGAAACCCTAGTATACTTAGGGGATTCCCAAGAACTTGCAGAAAGAAATTTTAAACAAGCCCTATGGCAGTGATGGCGAAACTTTTAGAGACCCAGTGCCCAAATTGCAACCCAAACCCCACTTATTTATCACCGGGTGCCGGGTGGGTATGGCCGCGGTGGTCATAGCAGACTGGGTAGGCGGGGCCATGGCGGCGGGGGCCAGTCCCTTGCCATCTCCGGGGCACGGCATGCGTGCCCACAGAGAGGGCTCTGAGTGCCGCCTCTGGCACGTGTGCCATAGGTTCGCCACCACTGTCCTATGGGAACAATCTCACCACTAGTTTCTAATGACAGATTTCACTTAGTAACCACAATGTGGTATAATGGCTAAGGAGTTGGACTAGGAGCAAGGAAACCCAAAAATCAGCCCGTTCCCAGCCACAGAGACACACTGAGTGACTTTGGGCCCATCACTTTCCCTCAACTCAACCAACCACATACGGCTATTATGGGGAAAAACAGGAGGAGGGAACATTATGCCACCTTGAGCTTCTAAATGAAAAGTGAAATATACACTGAATTAAGAATGCTTGCTGTCTTTTGAAAAGAAAAAAAGGACAAGAATTGAATGGAATATTCCCTAAGAGTACATACTAATTGGATCTGAGGGATGTATTTTCCAGGTAGCTCTTATGCATGTCTAACAACATTGGCTTCCATACATAAGGCAAAACTGATTTGTATAATTTAGACAAAAGGATGAACATATGTTTTCCATACATCTGTGTAAGAGAAGTGTAAAGCATCTCTGAAACTCCTTATTAAATTATATGGCCTTCCCCATGTACATAGCAAATGAACAATCTGTTCATTGCAATTTGCAACAAATACATTGGTATATTTAGACAGACTAGTATATCTGCAAATATGTGCTGGAGAACTGTGGCTAGCCACAGCATGACTCTGTGATACTATCCACTGTATGGTCCAGTTTTCCCTCAGTCGCCTGGATGAACATGAAACAAACCTTGATGTCATGTAAGTATGAATTACCATTCCTTCTCTAGAACAAACACAATAGTAACCCCTTTCAAAATAAATCATCCTTATGAAACTGGACTCAAGAATTCAGGGACACTTACCCTAGAATCTCCTCACACACACCCCTTTGGAAACATCTCATTGTTGTTGTTAGAAGAGGAATATGTATGTATTCTGCACGTGTTTAGAAATACTCTTTTCATCTTCTCAAATATATCAAACATTCAGTTTTCACAGCAGAGACAAAACCCCCAAATGCATTTAAAAATTGCAGGGTAGAGACAAACTGCACACCCTCTAGGCTGCAAATGTCTTCTTTCTCCCTGGATCTTGCCCTTGCACGATAAAGGAGATTTTTTTATTTTTCTTTTAACTGCACGCCAGGGAGAAACTCGGGATTGGGGGAGGAGGCGTGAGTTGTCTCCTCAGGACAGACGAGGTCCTAAGGTGGGGCAGAGAAGAAACCACAGGAAAGTTACGGGCAAGCTAGTACGGTAATCCTGGAGGTACTAAAGTCTGCGGTGCATCTCGGGCGTTCCAGCCAGTCAGCCAGGAGGGAGACCCTTGCCGAACAATAAGCCCTTGCGGCAACAGGGGTGGGCTCGTCCTCGTTAAATCCGGGGACAGTGCCAAACCCGGGGAAAAGCGGGACAAATAAGCAAAAACGAAGCCGGCAGGCGAGGCTGGCTTGCATTTCCGCGCGCTGCAGCCGTAGCGGCGGACTCGTAGGGGAGTTTTTACCTCGGTCTTTGCAGCTGCTGTCGACTGTTGGAGGGCTGAGCGGCCGCCAGAAGCAGGAATCCCAGGGCCAACGAGCGCGTGGCTGCGGCGGCCGCGTCTTGCATCTTCCTCTCCCGCTTCGGCCCCCTTCGTTCGAGGCCACCTGTACAAAGCGCCTGCCCCCCCCCCAAAAAAATATATATACAAAAAACAAAACGAACCACTGGCCCTTTACCGCGAATATCACATTTGTTGGCGGAGACGAGGGGAGGAGAAAAAAAAGCTCCCGCGTCCTCCTCCTCTTTCCCTCCGAGGCGGCGAACGTGGGGAAGGGAGCGACCGAGAGATAAAACAGACGCCTCTCAAGGTTTTTACCTTGCGGTAAGTGGCGGGGATGGCTTTGAAAAAGTCGCGCCCGGCCCTTTCCAGCGCTTCCCAGGCGGAGGGAGCCTTCCAATGAAATTCACCGGTGGAACTCGCGCCACCAATTCTGGGAAGATTACAAATTTAGAAATCCCACCCCCTTCCGAAGATACCAAATCCCATTTGCCTCAGCGTACGGCTAGGGGCCAGGGGTGATGAGAAATGTAATATAGCTGGATATCTATGAGATTCTCAATCATCTAGATAATAATAATAATAATAATAATAATAATAATAATAATAATAATAATAATAATAATAATAATAATAAATAAATAAATAAATAAATATGATGATGATGATGATGATGATGATGATGATGATGATAATAATAATAATAATAATAATAATAATAATAATAATAATAATAATAATAAAGTTGGAAGGGACCTTGGAGGTCATCTAGTCCAACCCCCTGCTCAGGCAGGAAACCCTATACCATTTCAGACAAATGGCTGTCCAGTCTCTTCTTAAAAACTTCCAGTGTTGGAGCATTCACCACTTCTGGAGGCAGGTTGTTCCAC
>NW_015404982.1:0-2777 GCF_001527695.2 Protobothrops mucrosquamatus
GGACCACTAAGCAACAGACCAGTTCTGTTTTTCTTTAGCCCAGGTAAGACGCTTCTGATTTGGGGTTTTCATGAGCTGTAAGCCATAATCATCTTACTTATGACACATCACGGCTTGAACTATCTTGCTTTGCATGTAATGATGCAAATGTCATATTCCTCTTGTCAAGCCGCTCCTGAACAACAAACAACATCAGAAGTGTCTTACCTGGGCTAAAGAAAAACAGAACTGGTCTGTTGCTTAGTGGTCCAAAGTCCTCTTTTCTAATGTTTATATTTTTCATCTTTTATCTCCAGTCCTTTAATTTCTATATCTTGTCTAATATTTCTATTCAGTACTTCCAATGTTAGTATAAATAGTAATGGAGATAGTGGGCATCCCTGTCTTGTGCCTTTTTAATGTTGAAATTTTCTGTAAGATCTCCATTTACAATTATTTTAGCTGTTTGTTTACAATAAATTGTTTTGATTACATTTATAAAGTTTTTTCCAAAGTCCATTTCTGCAAATTGCGGGAACATAAATTGCCAGTTTACATTGTCAAACACTTTCTGTGCAGAACAACCAGAAATTTCTGGGGAACCAGTACTTACTCATGATTTAGAAAGAAGGCAGTCATAATATATTGATTATTGTAACAGATCTCTGAGTGCTGATGGCATATATCTGAAAGATATTAAAGAAAACTCAAATGGGAAATTATTGACCTCTAAGTGAGAAAGTATAAATTGTCACTCAGATATGGCCTGGAAATTAGTCCTTTGTGCAGGAAAATCAGCATGAATTCCATAAAGGTGTTTCACCCGTCTTTTAGAGTTTCTTCAGAATGTCAGATTGCAAATAAAGATGCCAACATTGTAATGTTCTCATATATAGAAAGCAATGTGTATGAGAACATAATATTCAGATAGATGTTCCAACACTGGAAGTTTTTAAGAAGAGACTGGACAGCCATTTGTCCGAAATGGTATAGGGTTTCCTGCCTGAGCAGGGGGTTGGACTAGATGACCTCCAAGGTCCCTTCCAACTTTATTATTATTATTATTAAGATCTTTATAGAGCAAACAAATTATTTGTTTGTATTGTAAGGCATACATACTTCTCTACATTATCTGTCATTCCTATGTTAAGATAGATCTTTATAGAGCAAACAGATTCTTTGTTACCATACTGTAAGGCATACATGCTTGTCTACATTTTCTGTCATTCCTAATATAGTCTTAAAATAAAAAATGCATTTCTGATATTGATAGATGGGACTCATTAAACCTTACCCTTTGGGGAAAGGTGAAAACTTTCAAAATGAATATTCCCAGATTAATTTATATTTTGAGAGGAATCCCATTTCATATGTATAGAAAATATCCCATATACTACAGGGTTCTTTGATTCCAAAAATATATTTGCAGAAAATGCGACTACCAATTAATGCAAGAGAATTTGGTTTTCCAAATCTGGAGCTATATAATCATACTTACCTATTATCAAATATTAAATATTGGAAACCAAGAATTGGTATTAATTTTCCAATTTGGAAAGCTTTAGAATTTAAATATATATCGCCTTTGGTTGGATGGACAATATGAGGATCAAAATATACTAGAACACGGGTCAGCAACCCACGGCTCCGAAGCCGCATGTGGCTCTTTGAGCCGTCTCCTGTGGCTCCCAGCCTCCTCTGCCATTTGCAGAGAGAGACAGAGACAGAGAGAGGCACTTGCGCTTCCCTACTTCCCCCCTCTGTGTGTGTGTGTGTGTGTGTGTGTGTAAAAAAGAGAGTGGCTTCACGCTGTTCCAACGAGACTGACAAGCTTATTGGGTGGGGCTCCTCCCTTTGCTGCATCTCTGCAGAAAGCAGGAAGCAGGAAAGGCAGGAGAGAGCCAGCCCAATAATGTGAGTCAGCTTGTTGGAGAACAGCCTGAATCCAGCTTGCCAGGTGAGCAGAAGATCAGAGAGAAAGGGGGGAGAGAGAGGGAGAGAGAGAAAGAGAGAGAGATAGAGAGAAAGAGAGAGGGAGAGAAAGGGAGAGAGAGAAAGAGAGAGAGAGAGAGAGAAAGAGAGAGAGAGGGAGAGGGAGAGAGAGAGAGAAAGACAGAGAGAGAGAGGGAGAGGAAAGAGAGAGAAAGAGGGAGAGAGAGAAAGTGAAGGAGAGAAAGAGAAAGAGGGAGAGAGAGGAAGAGAAAAAAAGAGAGAGAGGGAGAGAGAGGGGAGAGAGAGAAAAGAGAGAGAGGGAGAGAGAGAGGGAGGGAGAGAAAGAGAGAGGGAGAGAGGGGAGAGGAAAGAGAGAGAGAAAGAGAGAGGGAGAGAGAAAGAGAGAGGGAGAGAAAGGAGAGAGAGAGAGGGAGAGGAAAGAGAAAGAGAAAGAGAGAGAGGGAGAGGAAAGAGAAAGAGAGAGAGAGAGAAAGAGAGGAAAGAGAAAGAGAGAGAAAGAGAGAGAGGGAGAAGAAAGAGAGAGAAAAAGAGAGAGGAAAGAGAGAGAGGGAGAGGAAAGAGAGAGAAAGAGGGAGAGGAAAGAGAGAGGGAGAGGAAAGAGAGAGAGGGAGAGGAGAGAGAGAAAGAGAGAGGGAGGGAGGGAGAAGAAAGAGAGAGAGAAAGAGACAGGAATGAGAGAAAGAGAGAGAGAAAGAGAGGGAGAGGAAAGAGAGGAAAGAGAGAGAGAGAGAGAGAGAGAGAGAGAGAGAGAGAGAGAGAGGGAGAGGAAAGAGAGAGAGGGAGAGGAGAGAGAGAAAGAGAGAGGGAGGGAGGGAGAAGAAAGAGAGAGAGAAAGAGACAGGAAT
>NW_015404983.1:0-2776 GCF_001527695.2 Protobothrops mucrosquamatus
TCCTCTTCCCCTGTCTCTTGTAGCTAACAAAGTGAGAAAGAGCCTGTGGCCTAGTGGCTAACATCTCTGCTTAACATGCAGACAGCCCAGGTTCGAATCTCAGAAGGGTATGTCTGGCTGATGAAAACCAAATAAGGTTTGAAATAGCTATCCCAGTTCTCCCTTAATTCTTTGTTAGCAATTCAAATTTTGGAACATAATTTTATTTATATATTTATTTATTTATATAAATAAAAAATTATATATTCAATTCTTAACATAAATTTAATTTATTGTATTTAAGACAAATGTTCATAGTAAATTCCAAAGTTTTGTCCAAAACATGAATGTACTTTCAAACATTTAAAACTGGTTTGTTTGGGGAATACCTATTACCTTTTCCATTTGAAATAACCAGTGTTTCGGCAGAGATGTATCTGATTTACTATCAAGTGTTCCTGCCAGAATAAGAACACTGAATTTATTGCAGATGGTTTTTAATTTCACCCAAGGGACATTCTTACTAATGCTGCATCTTAAAGATTTGAGCCAAGTTTAATTCATAATTGCCTTTAGTTTTTTTCATCTGTTTTTGGCTTAGATGAAGTAATGCATCTTTCAGGCATTCACCAAATAAACTAGAATTTGTTGTGAGCATCTCCTTAAATACAAACAGCTCATAAGCCAGACCTACATATATTAGCAACCACATTATTGATGGCTTGTACATACCATTTTAAAGATATGATCACATTGGTTCAAGTGAATGTGATGCTCCTATAATCCAAAATGGATGCTATTAATTCATCCCTGCCAAAATAGTTGGTTATTTTCATCAGACTTAGTTCATGATGAACTTAGAACACTAAGTTCTGTTTTATCAAATTAATCATGAAGACAGCATAGTAGGCTGCCATAGGGGTGAAAAATTGTGGGATAGCTCCCCCATGTTTATATACTTCAGGTGGCTCATAAACGGGATCTACCTATATTAGCAACCACATTATTGATGGCTTGTACATCTGTCATATTGGAATAGAACTGCAATGAGTTTAATGTTGAAGTCTAGAACTACTCTCATTGCTTTGCCACAGTTGCTCTTAAAATTAATCTCAGCTAAAACTTGTAAACCAACATTGTTCGGTTCTAAAACTTCTAACAAAATTCATCCAAAATTCATATCAACCAATAATTTTACTGGGACCAATGAAAATTGCACCAAGAAATGTGTAATCTTTTGAGTGCTCCTAAATTATTCTGCAAAAGTAGGAAAACTCATAGTGATCATTTTCAGCCAAATATCCAAGTCCAACATAGGAAAATAAAACAATTTTGGTACCTTAATGCTTGTTCAAGCTTGGCAATGTTGAGATTTGTGGGTTTCAGCTCCAACCAGCATGCTACTTCATAGCAGCTAGTAACTGAATTTTGTTTAGTGCAACTTATTGCCTGGTAAATCATTACACAATTATAAAGTACAATTAGAGAACTGTAATAAATATCAATCAACTTTCCTCTTTGGGGATACAATAATCCCTTGATTAAGAGAAAAGAGTGTCCGTTAAATGAGAGTGTCTGTTAAGTCCAGATGGGATTTTATGTATGCACATTATATACATTAATTGCATGTGTAAATGCAATAAGCGTAGAAGCATATAAAATGCAGAAAAATAATAAAATATAAAATGCAGAAACATATAAAATGTAGAAAAGTAGCCTGCCAAACAGAGATCTGTTATGTCACAATTATGCCGTATCTCTTGATATATTAGAAGTCTACATTTAACTGTTCTTTGAAAGTACTATCCTATTCTTTGGATTTGCTTCAGTTACCAAAAAAAGTCATCTTCATTTAATTTTTGAGATGTACTGCACCTATCTAAAACAGAAAGTTATTTACTCTGAAATTAAAAAAGGTTATGTTAATTGATTTGCAGGATGGTAAATCACTGGGGAAAAGTATGAGTTTGCCAAGAAATATGCTAAAACACCTTATGTTTGGAAAGCCCTTTTTTAAAAATTACATTCTCTGCTTGTTTATGCTTTTCCATATTTTCTTAGCAGTTCAGGCTAAATTCAGCCCCAAAGTGCAAATGCGGGCTGGTAGCCAAATAGCCAAAATGTAATCAAGTGACTATGGAGAGCAGAGTGGCCATTTCTATCTTCAAACCTAGGCTGTAAGTAGCCCTTGCTAGGACTGGTGTAACTTTCAATAGTTGCTACGTGAACAGTTGTAAGTTGAGGATTACCTGTATAGCATCCACCCAAACTTTTTTTTTTTTATGAATGCTTACATGGAACCAACTAGGACAGACTTTTTGGAGAAGTGTGGATGCATCCATCTACAGCAGAGTTCTCCAACCTTTCCAGGCTGCCGGCCTAGACGGGGAGAGGGGGGGAAAGAGGGGATGGTTTTGTGGGAGGGCAAGCATGTGTGCGTACACATGTGAGTACATGAGCACCCGTTGCTTGCATGAGTGAGGCCCCGAGCGCTTGGGTGAGTGAGGCTCCAAGCGCCTGTGACACTTGCACAAGTGAGGCCCCAAGTGCTGACATGAGGCCCTGAGTGTTCACGCAAGCGAGGCCCTGAGTGCTTGTGACTCTCACGGGAGTGGCGCCCTCAGCGCCCGCCCGCAGCCACCCCACCAGCGCCGCCCCCCGCCCCGTGCAGCCCCTCTGTGTAGAGCGGGCCCCGCGGCTCCCACAGCACCAGCTGCTCCAGCTCCAGCCCCGGGGGGCAGCCTGCCACCGCCGCACCCCACCCACAGCCACCCCGCCAGCGCCGCCGCCCCGCCAC
>NW_015404984.1:0-2775 GCF_001527695.2 Protobothrops mucrosquamatus
CGCTCGAACTTACGGATTTGCCTTTCTTTCGAATCCTGCCCTCTTTTTCTTTTCACTTCCGAAGCCTTGTTGAACAGTCGGTTATAGTCTGAATGCGTTATGGCAGTCTGTAAATCCAGGCTCAGTCGATTTGCGTCGAGGCGGATCTCACTCAAGCGTTTGGTGGTCAGGTAAATCCTCTGTCTCAGAAAGGCCTTGGCCGCATTGAACGCTATCCTTGCGGACGTGTAAGTATTGTCTGGAGGTTTCACTACGAGTGACTTGGGGATTAGGTCGTTCTTAAGACATCTCAGGTTGAAAACACGATGATTCTCCCAGTTCGCCTCAAGGCCCGCCAATCGAACGAATTCACTGGACATTTTTCGAACGCGAGGTCCGTATTTGCATTCGAAATCTTGGAATATACTTGGAACCGATCGAGAAGTCATGATTTCAGAGAGGTTTGATAACAATCGGTTGGTGTATTTGCTGGGCAACGTTTCGCTTTTGACACAAAAGCTTCGTCAGGCCAAGTGAATCAGTTAACAATTGGTGTGACATTTATAGCGAACTCGGATGATAATCGTGGTAACAGAGACATGAGTCATAGGGTAATTACGGTCACAAATTGAGGTGTCACCTCAAGTGGTGCAGTCAGAGGGGAATATTACAAGTGGTTCCTTGAACAGCGTGTTGGTAGACACGGTCATGCGGTGGTGGTGGTGGTGATGATGTCGGTCTTTGTCTATGTAGCCTGATCCATGCGTCGACGCTCATCAGACTGGCCGGAATAAGATTGCTCGCCACGCACTTGATAGCTCCACTCCACCCATTCTATTCACGCAGCTGTTGGCTTTGGCGATTTCAACCGCCTCAGCGATCAACCTCTGGGGTGTTGCCCGTAAACCCCTCCTAATGATCTCGACCTTATCCAAGTCAATCTCGTGCCCCGTGTCTAGCGCATGCACCGCTACGGCCGAATCTCTTAATAATGCTCTGTATTCTAGTTCGTTTCTCGGTGGTCGTGACATGCGTCTTTTGTGTTCTGAAATCCTCGTGTGTAGCTCCCTCGCAGTTTGACCTATGTATACATGTGCACAGTCTTTACAGCTAATCTTATAGACGCAGTTGGTTGTTCTATCCGTAGGAAGAGGGTCCTTCAAATGCACCAGCGTTGAACGTAGTGTTCGACCCCGTTGGAAGATCACTCTAATTTTTTCTTTGTTTAAGACCCTCCGAATTGCCTCTGAGGTTCCTTCCTTGTAGGGAATTCCAACCGTCCCTATCCACTCCGTGGTTGGTCTTGACCGTGGGTTCAGCACCTTTTTTAACTGGCGCTTTACCAACCGCCGCGGATACCCGCTGTCTAGTAATTTACGCATCGTCTCCTTCTGCATGGCCCTTCTGTCCTCTTCCATTGTGCACAAGTTGTGCGCTCTATGGAACAGTGAAGAGGCGATCGCGGCGTAAACATGCTTCGGATGGCCTGAAGTGTAGCTGAGCACCCCATCTGTATCTGTTGGTTTATGATATATTGTCGTTTTTAGAGCTCCTCCGTTTCTATGAACTAAGCAGTCAAGGAATGGCAGTGTACCACTGCAAGACTCCAATTCTATGGTAAATTTTATCGCTTCATCAATGGAGTTTAGGTGATTCAGAAACTCTTCCTTCCCATCCCTTTTTATAATCACAAATGTGTCATCTACGTACCTCCACCAAACTTTCGGTGAGCTGCTGGAGCTTACTAACGCCCTCCTCTCGAAGTCTTCCATATACAAGTTCGCAAGTACTGGGGATATTGGTGATCCCATGGCCAGGCCCTGTTCTTGGGTATATAGTTTCGACTGAAAAATGAAGTAGGACATGTTAAGGCACACTGTTATGCCTTCAACTATTTGGTCCACTGTAAGCTTTGTCCTCTCCCCCAGACTACTGTCCTCAGTCAAACAGCGTCTTGCTATTCCCAATGCTTTCTCTTTTGATACATTGGTGAATAGCGAGGTGACATCAAAGCTTACCATAACTTCATCTGGCTCAATGGTTAGTCTTGCTACCTTTTGTGCAAACTCCTGGGAGTTCTTCACGAACGTACTCGTTCGTCCTGTCAGAGGCTGCAACAGGGCCGCCAAATACCTTGCGAGCTCATGTGCCGGCGAGCCTATACCGTCGACTATGGGCCGAATAGGAACATCGGGTTTATGTATTTTTGGTAGACCATAAACCCTCGGCGGAAGAGTCGACTTCGGGTATATGCTATACCATTTACCTGATCCTAAATCGTCCTTTACGGTTCTCAAATAGTTACCAACCTCTACTTTATTCTTATTCATTACTGCTGCTGCAGTTTTATTCTCAACTACATTATATGGTCCTGTCCCTAAGTGCTGATCCATTTTTTCCGTATAACTTGACTTATTCATTATCACCGTTGTCTTGCCTTTATCGGCCTTTGTAATAACAATACTACGATCTTCCTTCAAAGCCTTTAACGCGTTACGTTCAGCTGGTGCAAGGTTCGGTTCCCCCGGTTGCTGAAATTTAATGATGTTTACCAACTGTGCACGAATATTCTCCGCCCTTGCGGCGGGTAACCTTGCTACAGTGCTTTCAACGCTAGGAATCACCTCCTCTGCGTATATCTTAGACTTATTAACGGTAAAAGTCAAACCCTTCTCCAAAAGGCTACGCTCTGTCCCACTTAATACCCTATCAGACATATTAACTACATTACAGTAGTTAGCGCTAGATCCAGGCCTGTCAGTAAGACCGGCGGTCTTGTGATGCATTGACATCAAG
>NW_015404985.1:0-2775 GCF_001527695.2 Protobothrops mucrosquamatus
TGGAATTGGGTATGTCTAGTTTAATGAAGAGAAGGACGAGGGGGGACATGATAGCAGTGTTCCAATATCTCAGGGGCTGCCATAAAGAAGAGGGAGTCAAGCTATTTTCCAAAGCGCCTGAAGGCAGGACAAGAAGCAACGGGTGGAAACTAATCAAGGAGAGAAGCAACCTAGAACTAAGGAGAAACTTCCTGACAGTTAGAACAATCAACCAGTGGAACAACCTGCCTCCAGAAGCGGTGAATGCTCCAACACTGGAAGTTTTTAAGAAGAGACTGGACAGCCATTTGTCCGAAATAGTATAAGGTTTCCTGCCTGAGCAGGGGGTTGGACTAGATGACCTCCAAGGTCCCTTCCAACTTTACTATTACTATTATTATTATTATTATTATTATTATTATTATTATACATGACACAGGAAATACAAAGCCTCAAACAGGAACAGGAAACAACCTCAAGAGCCCCAGAACGTATAAAAGCCCACCACTCCCTGCTCCATGTGGTCAGTCTTTTTTCCAGAGCCATCTTTCTGTCTGGCTCTGCCTCTTCAATAAACTACAACCTTCTTTCTAAAGCAGTCTCCATTTTGATTATTCCCAGCTTGGACTGGACCCTGATGAAGATTTTTCCTTCAACAAACTCCAAGGTTAGCATCAGGCCAAAATCAAGAAGTAAATTTGCCAAAGAACCTTCTGGAAGTTCTGTGAGACATTCTGGTGTGATGGAACTTCTCCCTGAGGTTCTGGTCCAGCTCTGGTCCAAAAGCTTGGAAGACTAAACCTCTGGTGGCCTATCCAGGTTGGATCCTGCCAAACATTTGTTATTCACTTGTATTTTGTTATGATCTTCCTTCTTCTTCTTCCACATTTCTGCAGTTTTTTTAAAAAAAACTTGGTGAAACCTGCTTTTAATAAAAATTATTCATAAAAAATATATTAAAAAAAAGTCCCAGGGGAAAAAAAAAGCAATGGAAAACAATTTTCATTGTTGTAAAGAGTGCTTGGATGTGTCCAGGTCCATGGAGTCGAGCAGCTGAGCCGAATTTGAGAATGTCTTTAGCATTATTTGGTAAAATTGAACATTTCTTTTTCTTGCTTTCAAAAACACTGACATTTAAGGAAGCCGGGATTAAAATTGTGAAGGCATAATTGCAGGAGAAAATTGACCCCGTGGTTTGTTTGTGAGCATTCAGCGCTTCATGACATCACCAAAATTACCCATGGAAGTAAAACCGAATAAAACAGACATAATGACTGAAAGTCGACATCCAATTATTGAAACGGTCTTTGCCAGCCTGTCAAAACAACCCCCAGGGAAAAAAAAACCACAAAAAGAATTAGAGTTGTTTGCTGCATCTGAATGCCAGACAATAGAAAAGATGCACATTTCTGTAATCAAAGAATAATTTCTTTCCTATTCACTGTCAGCCTGGGTGTTCCCGAAGGTAGACAACGGCAACAAACCTTTTGTGATGTACGGAGTGCAAAAATGACAGTTACAGCCCTTCTGGAGAATCTGGGGTGGAAATGCTTCACGGACTGTTTTTCCTTTCTCCCACTTTGTGATATTTAATCAGGAAAAAAAGAATCCTTCATGAGAAAGGGTAACACCAGCTCCTTCTGCATCGGATGAGAAAGGAGGTTGCGGAGCTGAAAATGAAGGAGAGGGAATTGGACAGAAAAAAGGGGGCAAAGTAGTGAGAGAGAAATGTAGAAAAGATTATTTCACACAAAGTACAATGAGATGAATTAATTCCATTCACGACAACATTAAGATTCATAGGTGGGATCTTTAAATGCTAGGCATTTGGTAAGCTGTTGTAAACCTCTTCCCACCCCTAAAAAAAACAACCCCGATACATTTTTATTGTTTTCACACAATGCAAAAAGCAAGATAAATGTATTGTTTGTTTCTCTTTCACATCCGTACCCCATTATTTTACTCCGTATGTATTGTCTGTTTGTTTACAAAAGTTTCTATCAGTTCTTACGAGAAGTTGCAAAGCCACCCAGCCACTGGAAGTCCTGAAGTCCAAGAAATGGGAATTATAGTAATACAATTCTTGCAAGGGGAAAAAAAACACCAACTGGCCACAACTTCCACAGAGAAGCAGGATGTGAAAGAAAATACTAGTTTTATATTGATTTGAAATATACAGCCATTGAGCTAGAAACCAGAATAATAATAACAGAATATCAGAGTTGGAAGAGACTTTGGAGATCTTCTATCTAGTCCAACACTTTGCTCAAGCAGAAGACCTTAAACCTTTTCAGACAAATGGTTGTCCAATCTCTTCTTAAAAACCTCCAGTGTTGGAGCAGTCACCGCTTCTGGAGGCAGGTTGTTCCACTGGTTAATTGTTCTAACGGTCAGAAAGTTTCTCCTTAGTTCTAGGTTGCTTCTCTCCTTGATTAGTTTCCATCTGTTGCTTCTTGTCCTGCCTTCAGGTGCTTTGGAGAATAGCTTGACTCCCTCTTCTTTGGGGCAGCCCCGGAGATATTGGAACACTGCTATCATGTCCCCCCTCGTCCTTCTCTTCATTAAACTAGACATACCAAATTCCAGCAACCGTTCTTTATATGTTTTAGCCTCCAGTCCCCTAATCATCTTTGTTGCTCTTCTCTGCACTTTTTCCAGAGTCTCAACCTCTTTTTACATCGTGGTGACCAAATCTGGATGCAGTATTCCAAGTGTGGCCTTACCACACTTATCAATTAGATAATTTGTGAATGCTGCAAGTTGACTGAGATCATGGATCATGGAGATCTGGAACTG
>NW_015404986.1:0-2775 GCF_001527695.2 Protobothrops mucrosquamatus
TTGCCACTTGTGCTGTGGGCAAATAAATTCACTGCCCAGCCTGGAGGGAACCTTTCCTCATCTTAGCACATTTTGATCAGCCAGAGGGGTGGGGGAGGGGGTCTCTCTCTCTCTTTTGGTCCGTTTGCACTTCTTTAAAGCCCACAGGGACACCTCTAAGCCCTGTCGATGTCCTTTCTCACTCCTTTCGATGTGTGTTCTCCTGTACGTGCATTTCCACTAAGACGCTTCTCGCAGACTGTGATTTAGCAAACAAAAACTGACACATAACCGTCTAAACTTTGCCTCTGTTTTGGAAGGCAAAATGCAAACAAATCTCTCTTCCAGCAATAAACCAAAGTCAAGTTCAAACAGGTGAGCAACCCTGCCAGGCCAGCCACACCTGGGAAGGTTTTGTTTACCTTCCCGGCATCATAATGAAACCCGGTGCTGTTTACATTTCCTAAAAGGATCTGGGTGGCCTCCTTTCTCCTCCTCTGTCAAGAGATCCTGCTGGGATCAGGCTTTCCAAGACAGCCGCCCGTCATCCTTTGCACCATCCAGTTCCTCCTTCCTGGAATGCAGACGGCCCAGCCGAGCAGTCCAGATTCCAGAGGAAATGAGGTCTCCGCCTCACCAGAGGGCACCAGCGCCCTCCTCCTGACTCACGCAAGAAAGCAGGCGGGCACCTGCTCTGCACCGGACAAGGGTGGAGACAAAAGAGGGGCCTGGGCTCTCTCCCTGCGCCTACCCGGGGCACAAAATTTCACCGTAAAAACTTTAGTGATTTTCCACCCAAGAAGGAACTCTGCACAGGTCTGCTGGAAGCTGCAAAGACTGATGGGGAGACAGGAAAGAAGGGCCCAGCCAAGGCCAGGCCCCCCCGGGGCAGCCCCCCCCCGCTCTCCTCTGGATCAGACCCCCAGAGGGTGGGAGCAGGCACAGCGGTTGAGCTGAGCATCCTGCTTTCTCTCTCTCCACTGGCACCCTGGAAAAGGAGGGGGACTGCAAATGTCTGTACAGAATAGTTCCCCTGCTCTTCCACTCGTCTGCAACCTCACTGGAAACCCATAGTACAGGATCTTTGAACCCAACCAGGGTTCTAGTCCTGTGGAAGACTGGAGCATGAATAAGCACGAGGCAGGGGGACACACCCTTCCGTTTCAGTTTTGCAAACGCAGGGACTCTTATCCCTTGCACGAGTGTCTTCCATCCCTTTTCAATCTCACAGGAAGCCAAGCTGTGTCCACTGAAACCTGGACAGCCTGCTCGCCTGCTGGACACTGAAGTAAAACAACCTGCCCCCCTCCCCACAAAAAAAGGGACAGGACTCCATGCTAAGGTGGTGGGTGTCCGAGTGGCTGAAGCTTTCACCACTGGTCCCCCAGGGTCTGACTGGCCGGAGGGGCACCAGGCAGCCACCATCCCTTTCAACAACGTTTTCTCCCTTCCCAGCCCTCAAAGTCGGCTCTTTCTGGCATCTGAGCCGGGGCCTGCCAGTGGCCTCATTTATCTCGCTAATGAAGCCCTGTGACTCAAACATCTGTTTCTCCCCTGCAGCTGGGAGGGGAACGATTAAAAAATGATCAAATCTCTCAACCGGCCACAGTTCCTCCTCCTCTCCCCACCACTTGACAAGCGGGCCTGGCTGGGGCTTGGTTTGGCAGCAAGGCCCACCAGGCTGGGCGCTTGGGCGGCTGGGAGGATTCTCATGTGGGTCTCCCAGCTGGAAAGGAGAAAAGCCCCCGGTGATCTTCAGGGAATCCTACTGGTCCGCCTGCCTTCTGCCACGTTGCCTGTTCTGAGACAAGAGACACCCTGGCACCGCTTGACCTGCAGGCTGGACTCCTGGGCTGGCAATTTTGGGTCGGGGGACCACCCTGAATCTCTCTGCTCTCCAAGCCTTGCAACCCAGTGTGTCCAGGCCGACTTTGGAAGGCCCCCGAGTCTGATGGGGGTCCTGGCCAGCTCCCAGCTCAACCCCTGGCACTGGCCGGCTCCCTCTTGACGCCTCCTGCACAGGCTGCCTACGATGGCTGGACGCTCAGAGTGCAGGAGATGGCAAAGGTGGACGGGAAGGAAGAGGAAACCGGCTGAACTCCCAAACTCTTCACTCAGTTGCCATGGATACTGTTTAATCATCAGAGATGAATGCTACTGGTTGCTGTGGCAACCCAAAGGCCCAGGGAGCGTCCCAACGCGAATGAGGGTGAGGAGGCAGGTCCGGTGTCCAGTTTGTGGGACTGCCTGGGAGGTCCCTACAATGGAGGAGAGCGTTCTGCTCAGTCTTAGACCAGCCTCTTCTTTTGGCTCCCAAAGAGAGCAGAGAGTCTGGAATACCTCTAAAATAAACCACTGAGTATATCAAGATGGCCCAAACGTTTTAATTGACCGCTTTCAATTAAGGAAGAGGAGGGTCCTCCATTAAAGGCCATGCACTCTCCTGTCCCCTCTTCCATTCTGTGCCAAATCTCTACAGCATTACTTAAATACAGAGGGTCAGTCCAGATGCCCTCACCAGACCGCATCGTGTCCCATTTTTTTCTGGCCAGGCCTGGCTGGAGGAGCTGCAGGGAGCCCCATTCTGTTCCGGCTCTTCCAAAGAGCAGCTCCCTGGAGCAATTCCTGCCCTTTCTGGAGAGCGGCCTCAGCCTCCTTCAGCCGACTGGCCTGTCCAGACAAAACAACCTTATCTGCAAAGACTCTCTCTCAGCTGCTCCAAAACCAGAAGCCAAACTCCCAAACTAACTCCAGGGCAGCAACTCCAGGAAAGACTTGCGGGGGGGGGGGGGGGGG
>NW_015404987.1:0-2775 GCF_001527695.2 Protobothrops mucrosquamatus
TTTTATTGAAAATTTTATAAAATTTTACAATATAAATCCCCCCTTCCCCAACCCACCCTTCCACTCCCCCCTCCCTCCCCCCTCACTTCCCAGTGCCAATCACAGGGTTAACAATAAAATAATCATACTCTAACTAACATTAATCAACTATTAAAATAACATATCTATAACCTCCTTTAACTCTCTTTTAAACAAATATGCAGTTATTAAAAACAATAATAATAACATCACTTTAATAATTAAAAATAGTATTAAATAAACTATTCTAACCTTTATACAACAATAATACTCTAAAATTCACTCAAAAACCAAATGATATTTTTTTGGTCCCATATTTACGCTCAATGTAATCTATCCATCTTCTCCGAGCCAAAATATATCTTTCTTGTGAATAGTCCTTCACATAAGTGGAAATCTTGGCCATTTCTGCTAAGTTCGAAACTTTAAGTGACCATTCGATGTTTTGCTTCTTATCCAGGAAGCTTTTTCAGTTCCAACTGAAGAATTGAACTGAAGAAGCTTCTGGCATGAGAAGTGACATGTCTTCAAGGGAAAAAAACAAAACAAAAACGAAGTCCAGTTGCCTTTTTGAAAAAGCATCTTTGGGACACCAAGCACCAAGGACCCCACAGTTCAAATCTGAACTCCAAATACCATTTTCTATCAGAAAAATACAACAACATCTGTGTCAGCTTGAGTCGTTGCCTCGTTCCGCGTTGACCCAAGTGAAAAGCTAGATTCAGACTAAAACTTGGTTGCCTCGAGGAGCTGAGCTAAAGTTTTGTTGCTTTTTAAAAATCAGGGGAGGTATGAAAAAGATGGGGAGAAGCACAATCTTATGGGAAAAAGTGGTCAGAAACTTCTCAACTTCTTAAGACACAGATATTTTTGTTGGCTCTTATGGAAGACTTGGATGTAAAAGAAATGGAATTGATGTTGAACTTTATAACTGCTGCAAGACTACTAGTAGCTCAATATTGGAAAACGGAACGTTTACCCACTATAGAAGAATGGTCACTCAAAGTTTCGAACTTAGCAGAAATGGCCAAGATTTCCGCTTATGTGAAGGACTATTCACAAGAAAGATATATTTTGGTTTGGAGAAGATGGATAGATTATATTGAGCGTAAATATGGGACAAAAAAAATATCATTTGGCTTTTGAGTGAATTTTAGAGTATTATTGTTGTATAAAGGTTAGAATAGTACTATTTAGTACTATTTTTAATTATTTAGTACTATTTTTAATTATTAAAGCGATGTTATTATTATTGTTTTTAATAACTGTATATTTGTTTAAAAGAGAGTTAAAGGAGGTTATAGATATGCTATTTTAATAGTTGATTAATGTTAGTTAGAGTATGATTATTTTATTGTTAACCCTGTGATTGGCACTGGGAAGGGAGGGGAGAGGGAGGGGGGAGTGGAAGGGTGGGTTGGGGAAGGGGGGGATTTATATTGTAAAATTTTATAAAATTTTCAATAAAAAAAAAAAAAGAACTTTCTTAAGTTCTCAAAAGACCCCAAGGTGGCATGATAGACGCGGGCCATTCTTTTGAGTCTCTGACTCTCCATCAAGGTGTTTGGAAATGGAGAATCGCCCCTATCTTGTCAAAGTGAAGTCACCCTCCGAAGCTCCGCATGGCCTTTGGGCCCGAGTATATCTGTTAAGTATGGATCTGTCTAGCTTGAAATGCAGAGTGAAGTCTGCAAGAGTCTATCTGCAGCAAAAAATAAAATAAAAATGGATTCCCCCCCCACCCCCGTCCCTTAAAGCAAAGGTTACTGATGGTTAATGTGAATTTTTATGCTCGCTCTAGAACGAGGGCAGCTCAAAACGCACCGGGCTCCCTGGAGACTTTCTCATAAAGATCTTCTCTGCCTTTGGATCTGCGCAGAGGCTGCCGCCGGAGCAAAACCAACAACAGAGATGCACAAAGAGGGAGAGACAGAAAGATGGGAGCTTGTGAATAAGTGTTTTAAAGGAAGAGATGAGCACTGGCTGATAGATTTCACTCCAGGGCATTCACTCCGTGAACAAATAGAGACCATATTCAAGAAGTGAAGGAAAAAAACCAACATTGCCCATACTTCTGTTCAGCTCCCAACCCATCTAGGGAGGGGGGAGAAATCATTTTTCTATCTAATTGAGGTTGTTCAACTCCAAAGTTCACTTACTTCCCTTGGTCAATGCCTCATCTCTCTCTCTCTCTCTCTCTCTCTCTCTCTCTCTCTCTCTCTCTCTCTCTCTCTCTCTCTCTCTCTCTCTCTCTCATTCTCTCTCATTCTCTCTCATTCTCTCTTTTTCTTTCACTTTCTCATACTTTTTCTCTTTTTTTCTTCCACTTGTGTCTTTCTCCCTTTCTCCCTCATTCTGTCTCTGTTTCTCATTTCCTCTTTCTTTCTTTCTTTCTTTCTTTCTTTCTTTCTTTCTTTCTTTCTTTCTTTCTTTCTTTCTTTCTTTCTTTCTTTCTTTCTTTCTTTCTTTCTTTCTTTCTTTCTTCAGGCATATTTATTTACACCAACCATATCCACATCCACACCTACCATTTTAGTCTAGTTGGACTAGATAACTAGAAGATCTTCAAGGTCCCTTCCAACTCTGTTATTCTCTTTCTTTCTTTCTTTCTTTCTTTCTTTCTTTCTTTCTTTCTTTCTTTCTTTCTTTCTTTCTTTCTTTCTTCCTTCCTTCCTTCCTTCCTTCCTTCCTTCCTTCCTTCCTTCCTTCCTTCCTTCCTCTCTCTCTCTCTCTCTCTCTCTCTCTCTCTCTCTCTCT
>NW_015404988.1:0-2774 GCF_001527695.2 Protobothrops mucrosquamatus
CACCCGGGGCAAGGCACCCCCCCCTCCACAGTGGGCGGCGTCGGCGACCCGGCGGCTCGGATCGGATTCGCACAGCCAGCACTGCAGAGAGAGTGAGTGAGCCAGGCAGGGGCAGAGAGCTGCGAGTGCGAGCGCGCCCCCCCAGATGTTGCGCCCGGTGCGGCCGGCCCCCCCTGCACCCCCCACGCTACGCCTCTGGCTGGGCCAGCTGGTGGTTGGCCTGCTCCGTCTCTGCCGCTTGCCAGCTACGCCTCGGCCGGCGCAGGGGGCGGAACCACGCATGCGCGGCGCTCCTGGGCAGGGAAAGTCCTCAACTTACGACCGGTTGGGTAGTCCTCGACTTATGACCAGTTTAGTCCTCGACTTACGACCGGTTTAGTCCTCGACTTACGACCGGTTGGGGGTTGCGGCATTAAAAAGGTTGAGAACCACTGCTCTAGAGGGCATGGGGCCTTATTGGAACCTGTAAAAGGAGAACCCTGTAGAAAACATACAGTCTTAAATGCAGATTGTTATTTTTCTTTTGATTGTGGAACAGCTATAGCTCAGTGGAGAGATATGCATGAGGGCTACCTAGTTATCAGATGGGAACACTGTAGATTTAATCAGAGGAGGGTGCTAAGCATCTTCTACATTGTTTTATTTTCCTCTTGATGCTTTTAAGATGTGAAGTGATTTCTAGGCCTTCTTGCACCTTGAGGAATATTGCAAATTAAATTATTGCTTTTATGGTTCTTGAATGGTATATGGTTTTTATGGGGTTTTTTTTGTCTAGCAACTACTTTTGCTTTATTTACTGATTGATTAAAGGAAAACAACAGGACAACATTTGACAAATGCATGCCAGCAACTTGAGTTTCCAGTGCTACAGAAAAATGTCATTGACCATTATCTTTCCTGTCATAAACCCTTTATAGAACTGGAATGAATCAATATCAGCTTCAAACTCATAGGCTTGTCTGCTTCCAAGATACCTTCAGATGCTTCCATTACTGAGTTAGGTGTTTAGGATTTCCAGACAGAGCCAGAGGCCTGCAGATGGCAGTTGAAACAAGTAGCAGCTCTTCAGACAATGCCGCATGTCAAATCTACTGATTGTGTAAACTGAGATAATATAAATGAGTAAACACCTCAGGTTTTAATGCAGTGGTTCTCAACCTTTTTAATGCCGCGACCCCAACCAGTCGTAAGTCGAGGACTAAACCGGTCGTAAGTCGAGGACTACCCAACCGGTCGTAAGACGAGGATTTTCTCTGCCCGGGAGCGCTGCGCATGCACGGTTCCGCCCCCTGCGCCGGCCGAGGCGTAGCTGGCAAGCGGCAGAGACAGAGCAGGCCGACCACCAGCTGGACCAGCCCAAGGGAGGTAAGGCACCCGCCGGAAAAAGGGAAAAAAATGGCAGACAAAAAAAATGGCTGACAGCCTTGCTTGGCGACCCCCATGAAATGGTCGATCGACCCCAAATGGGGTCCCGACCCACAGGTTGAGAACCACTGTTTTAATGGGTGGTTAGTCAAAAATAAATATATCTGTTGGCAGCAAGGAGGATGACAAGAAATTCTGATTGGATCACTTTGATAGAATGAATTTGGAAGTGTTTGAAACAATTTTCAAAAAACAAATTAGCTTTGGATTCTCACTCTGATTTTAGCCTTCATTTGGATTCAATTTATATTTCTAGAAGGATATTGTAGTCATTATGTAGTCATTTTCTAGTAGAATTAGATCGAAGTATAGGAATATAGTTGTACTTATTATTGGGAGAACATATATGTAGGAAGAATTTGCTATTTAGATTGATAATAAACATTATAGTGTATGCCAAGTACTGAGAGCCCTTGACAGTAGTGTAGAAATAACTTCTACAAATGACCATATCATTTTTGCCTCTTCAGAACCTTATAACTCTTGTATAAAACTGAGAACAATGAGGAAAAATAACTGGCCATAAATAAGAAAGACAAAGAACAGCCCCAAAAAGACAGCTGCAGAATGGCTGAGAACCTCTGACCAGCTGGACTCCTATCTTTCTTGATATTAGTTATTGATTGTAGCATTGCAGAAAGATTGGCTAGTTTCTCTAAAAGGGCAAAATTGAAGGAGTTTCTGTGTCTGAGTGCCCTAGGATGATCATAACCTAACTGCTAAATTTTGTTTTGTGCTAAAGTGTTTTATTTGCTTCATATCACATGTTTGTCTGTGAGCCTGTTGGCATTTAAAAGGGGTTCAGTTGTCATAAAAATAGCAGAGATAGAATATATGGTTCATTTCAAAGCCTTGAACTGCATGATAATTATAGAATGCCCTGCTTTTGAAGAAACAATGCAATGCCTGGGACATGATTATATATAATCATATAGGACTTCCCTTAAAAACTCTTATTAGCAGATTATAAAAATTGAGATTAGATGGTCCTTATATAAACTCTAACAGTAACATAACATAACGTTTATTGTGGGGATCATTCAGTTTAACTGTAGTTTCTGACCCTTAACCATGCAGTTGTAGCTTTTTATGGATTGCTTCCTTAAATGCTTATGAGAGAGCTCTGTTCTCAAGTAAGAATCAATCTGTTGATGATGCCAAATTTGAAAAGTTGGCATCAGCAAATAGTGGCTGTCAGTTCCCTGACAACCTGGCAACACCTACTTTCTGGAAGCTACAATTTTTTAAAATGTTTTTATTTATTTATTTAATGATGGCATGGAATAATTAATATCTGTCTCTTCAAGGTGAAACCCTCCAGAACTTCATTAATTTGCTATTGTAGGAAA
>NW_015404989.1:0-2774 GCF_001527695.2 Protobothrops mucrosquamatus
ACTGAGAAAACTGGTAAGGTAATGTCTCTGAGACAATGACCCAAGGGGTCAACAGTTGTTTTGTAAAGTAATAAAGGTGGGATAAAACAAATCTATAAAATAAATATACAGTAGATGGTACATATGACTATCTATAATCACCTAGATAGATAAAACATAAAAATATATGCCAAATGTAGATGATGGTAATGCAAACCTCTCCCCCTCAAACGTATTGGAAAGAAATACCTTAAAAATCCAATAATTAATAAAAAAAACTGAAGCCACATATAGGCACAAACTCAGAAAACATGAATGAAAAATACTAGAGTTTATTAAGATACATGATACTTAGCACTATACTGAAAAAGAGATATTTTGCCTATGGTATCGCAAAGGAGATTAAAATTATATATATACTCTATATATATTATAATGTAACCTCTTGTTTACTTGCTTGCTTGTAACTAATAGGGATCACTGTCTGTTCCTCTAATTTTCAAGCTTTTAGGATGGCTATATTTTAGAAAGGCAAATATTTTACCCATATTAGATCTCAGAGTCATTTCAAACCTGATTCACATGAAAGAAAAGCATGAATACTTAACTGCTTTTAATATCAGCACGGAAAACCTGAATGCAGAGTAATCCCATTTGGGCTTATTTTAAGTCCCTCACCATTCATGCAATGCTTGAAGTATTTCACAATATATTGGTTAGCTATTTGATAGTTTTTCTGGTCACTAGTTAATTTATTCTGAAGATCCAATTATTCACACTGAAATGATTTCAATTATATTACAGCATTTTCATCAATTGTACTTGTATTTAAAGCTGGAGGAATGTGCCTTTGATCTGCCTGCTTAGATTATACGGGCTACCATATTTCATCAGAAAGCATTCAGATGATCCTGCCAAAGCAGAATCCATTTTATCTTGGCCCTTGGCCCCTTGGATTTTCACGGATATTTGCCAACTTCTATTATTATTTTACTCCTGATTTTGTTCATTCTGAAGCAAGATTCTTACAAATTTAGGAAAATGACCTTCTTTAAAAGGGATCCCAATGTACAGCAGGCTTTTCTCTTACTCTGGCTTTTGTTTCCAATCCTCTCTCAACCTTCTTGATTTGACTTCATTCTATATGACATATCTCTAACATTGGCTTTAATTTCTGAAACTCAGAAGGCAAAATAATTATTCTTTAGCACAGTGGTTCTCAACCTTTTTAATGCCGTGACCCCCAACCGGTCATTAGTCGAGGACTAAACCGGTCGTAAGTCGAGGACTAAACCGGTCGTAAGTTGAGGACTATCCAACCGGTCATAAGTCGAGGACTTTCCCTGCCCGGGAGCGCCGCACATGCGTGGTTTCGCCCCCTGCGCCGGCCGAGGCGTAGCTGGCAAGCAGCAGAGACGGAGCAGGCCGACCACCAGCTGGCCCAGCCCAAGGGAGGTAAGGCACCCGCCGGAAAAGGGGAAAAAATGGCGGACAAAAAAAATGGCGGACAAAAAAAATGGCGGACAGCCTTGCTTGGCGACCCCCATGAAATGGTCGATCGACCCCAAATGGGGTCCCGACCCACAGGTTGAGAACCACTGCTTTAGCAGATGAAGCAATTTCATACCTATACCGTAGGAACAAGTGCATATTGCAAGGTTCTATATATGGCCTCCAAGCAACCTCCCCAATTCAATCTTGTGGGGCAACTGCCCAAAATTATTTTTATGTTTCTTATTCCCCACATAAGGATGTCTCATAGTTCTGTCATGATAGCTGGTCACCTGAATATTTTAGATTACTTAAAATTATCTACTTCCTATTCCATAATTCCTGATGTCCCCATATTTGAGCAGATGTCAGGACCTAATTTTCTCCTTGCCATACCTGTTGCACCAAGCATTCCCTTCCCTTCCCTTTCCGTAGGAACCATGGAGCACGCTTTTCTTGGATTTTATTTTGTGGCATGGCCTAAATGGTCATTTCTTCCCCTAAAACAGGGGTGTCAAACTGCCAGCCCGTGGGCCGGTTTCATCATACTGAAGCCGCGCCCAACCCATTGCCGGCAATGGCAAAACCGGCCCGATACGTTGCGCGATGTCACGTGACGTCGTGAGTTTGACATCCCTACCCTAAAATGAGTCAATTTATTCCCTGTCATGGTTTCCTTTGCACTTCTGAGAAAGCTCAAGTGTTACCTTTGAGCAACACTTTAATTGCTATGTAAACTATTAGGAAGAAAACTGGCCTCACTTTTGCCTATGATTGAATTCACTTATAGTAATTGAATTTATTTTTCTACTTGCATGTCACATATCAGGCCTCAGATGACTACGATCTATCTTTCTACTTTCTCTAGTAACTTTCACCACATAGAAACTCCTGAAGGAACAATAGGTTCTTAACAAGCTTCCTACAAATAGAATGCTGGTTGACATCACCAGAAAAGCCACCTCCTTTGCTATTGGAGCACACATATGCCTTTCCACAATTCTTTCAATCTAGATAATCATCCAAAATGCTGGATGTGTGATCTATTGCACTGTTATTTGTAATTGCACTGGTTAATTCAATCAAATTTCATCCAAAGCTTCAAGCCGTCGGCCAAGCAATGTCGGCTGGCGACCCCCAGGGGGAGGGCCTTCTCTGTGGGTGCCCCCACCCTCTGGAACGAACTACCCCCCGAGATCCGGACGATTCCGGATCTCCTAACCTTCCGCCGCGCCCTCAAGACTTGGCTTTTTCAGCAAGCGGGACTGACCTAGGGTGAATTTTTAAATAGGGACAATTTTAAT
>NW_015404990.1:0-2774 GCF_001527695.2 Protobothrops mucrosquamatus
TCTTCTGTTTGTTTCAAAGTCTGCAATGAGGACTTGGCTAAAGCCTCTTGTAAATCTTTGAGTGTAATGGAGGGAGGAGGTGTTGGTGGGGGAGATCTAGGTTTTTGTTGTTGAGTTTGCACCACAGGAGAAGAAATAGCTGTTTTAGACAACGCAGGAACAGTACGTTTTGAAGCCATTCTGCCAAATTATTTTTTTTGAAAATCACAGCAAGTATAAACTTAAAAAGCTTGACTTTAAATTAAAAAAAAAAAAATCCTTTAAAGTCCACAACCGGAAAGAAAGTGAAAGTTTTCCTTTTGTTAAAAAGAAAGGAATGCTTCCGCGGCCATTTTCTTGTCACTTTCACTTATAGCAAGTAAAAAATCCCAATAAAGTCTTCGAGTTAAAGTCACTTTTTAACTAAAATAAAGATCCCCTGTCAGATTCCGTCTGTTTCAAAAGTTACTCACAAGCAGCTACAATGTAACAGCAGTGGCGGCGACGTCTGGCTTTGCTCCGAGGAACGAAGACACACCGAGCTGTGGAGAAGAGGTTAGGACTCCGGGGGAATTCTCACCTACATCCCCCCAGGATCGCTCCTGGGGGGACTAGGGAACTCAACCCCTATCCCAACCAAACTCACTTTCTCCCCTTTGCCCGGGGAGAAAGTTCCGAGCCGCAAAACAGCTGATCTGCGCTGTTTTGACGGCTTTGACGCAGTCCCGGGCTGGAGGCTAAGGAAAAAGCCTCCTTCGGCGGCGCCTCGCCACAGGAAGCCCCCTTCTTTCCACTTTCTATACTTGTCCTTTTTATCTTTCAATTTGTCAGAGAGTTCTTTATGTAGCCATGCTGGTTTCTTTTGAGAGCTGTTATTTTTCCTCTTTGTTGGTATTGAGGTACAAATTGTACAAATGGAATTGGTCGTTGGTTTTTCTTAGATCTCAAAACCTGTCCCTCTGGACCACTCTGCTTTCTTTTACTTCCCATTTTTAGTGCACTTACAACTTGTCTTCAAAGAACTCAGGGTGATATATGCTTCTCTTTTAGCATCATTTAACAAATTCTTCATTATCCTCACAATTCTCAGAATATGTTATATGAAACAGTGATTGCTTCAAAATCTCTCAGTGAGCTTCATGGCTAAGTGAGGAACTGAGTCTGGATTTTCCCAGTCGTAGCTGGGCTAGATTCAAAACCTGGTTGTCAATCATAGTTTATGGCTTAGCATGAATAGTGATTGTACCTTCAACAAACAATAATTAAATCTTGCTTTAATGTATGTGAATCCAGTCAGTGTCTTTTCGATAATATCTTTTACAGGTTTGAAAGTTCAATGTAATGTGTACAGCATATGCAACAAGCAACTGTTAAATACTTTCTCTTAAATGTCTTATAAAAGACAACTATACTGCTCAAAAAAATAAAGGGAACACATCCTATAGGATTTCTCATAGGATGTGTTCCCTTTATTTTTTTGAGCAGTATATATTTGTAATCTTGCTAAAATACAAAGAGTTAATCCCTTCAAAAAGTCCTGTAAATCAGTTTAAGCACTGAGTTTACAGTTACTAAGTATGACTCACAATGACAAATTTTATTTTACTTTATCTTGAATATGTGGTTGCTAAGAGTCTAAAATGATGGCATCATCTTGAATTGCGTATCATCTGGTACACTAAGAGACAAAAGACAAATTAATCTTCCAAATATTGGAAGCTGAGACAAAATCTCGATAATTGAGATTGTAGTTTTTACAGCTGTAGTCAAATTTTTATTCATTTTAAGCATGAAACTGTAAGCAAATTAGAGAATGTTATTAACTTCTAGAATTTTAATTACTCATCCTTGTTCCTAGTACTATACATTTAATGTGCTACCCCCACTTTGTAAATGTTTAGTTGCCTTCCTACTCATGTCCTACATCATAATTATACATTCATTATTTTTATACATATTACTGGTAGCATTTATTTATCAGAAAAGATTACATTTTTTAACTTTATCAGAAAAGATTACACCCTTCAAAGGTGGCATATCTGCCTTTTGTACTAGAATTTAATTCAGTACAATCAACACAAAACCATGTCAGCTGCAATTAAAACTATGCTTATTCCAAAGTAAATCTGACGGAGGTAAGTAAAATTCGAAGAATGTATGCACTAAAAGAGAGAGAATGCAGACATTTACATTTAATTAGTTACAGCCTTTCTGAAGCCAATTGAGATTTCCCTTCCCTAAAGACAAAGTGCAAACTCCAGCCATGTAAACCAGGGGTAGTCAACCTTGGCTCTTTTATGACTCGTGGACTTCAACTCCCAGAATTCCTGAGCCAGCATGGCTGGCTCAGGAATTCTGGGAGTTGAAGTCCACGAGTCATAAAAGAGCCAAGGTTGACTACCCCTGATGTAAACCTTTGCCTGAAGCCCAGCCGTACTGTATTCCATGAAGCCGCAGTGCTTGGCGTTAATCGTAATGCCCGCGCCGAACGAAGACACCCTGACGGGACCTGCTTGCAACTCTATGAAAACTCCGCTGGGCGGAGGAACAATCATCTCTCCTCACAGTAGAGCCAGGTCACGTGTTATCACGCTGTCGCTTGGTCTCCGCTGGTTGGCTGGAGCTTGGCAATGAGCGAGAAAATGTGGTTGCCTAGTGACAAGGAAGGCCTCTGTTGTACACAGCCTGGACTTATTTGGGCAGCAACTTAGGCTCCAGGCAGGTGAGTGATGGCTGCTGGGAAGGACGATTAGGGGCACTTGCCGACCAGTGGAATCGTCCCTGCTCCATCGCCT
>NW_015404991.1:0-1315 GCF_001527695.2 Protobothrops mucrosquamatus
CCCAGTGGCTTCATATAAATGTTGAACAGGAGAGGCGAGAGGACCGACCCCTGTGGTACCCCACAAGTGAGGCGCCTCGAGGTTGACCTCTGCCCCCCTGCCAACACAAATTGCGTCCGGTCCGAGAGGTAGGAGAACCACCGTAAAACGGTGCCCCCCAACCCCAACCCCCCTAACCGGTGCAACAAGATACCATGGTTGATGGTATCAAAAGCCGCTGAGAGGTCTAGCAGGACCATGATAGAGGAACACCCTCTATACTGAGCCCTCCAGAGATCATCAACCAACGCGACCAATGCCGTTTCCGTGCTGTGCCCAGGCCGGAAGCCGGACTGGCGCGAGTCTAGATAGACAGTTTTTTCCAGGTGCTGAGGGAGCTGTCGTGCCACCACACTCTCAACCTTCGCAAGAAAGCGAAGGTTGGAGACAGGCCGGTAGTTGGCCAAAGCAGCCAGGTCTAGGGAGGGCTTCTTGAGGAGGGGCCTCACTACCGCCTCTTTCAAGGCAGCCGGCAAGAACCCCTCACTCAAAGAAGCGTTGACGATTCCCTGGAGCCAGCCTCGTGTAACCTCCCGGGAGGCCAGTACCAGCCAGGAGGGACACGGGTCCAGTAAACGTGGTGGTGTTCAGCCGTCCCAGAATCCTGTCCATGTCCTCGGGGGTCACAGGATCAAACTCTTCCCACAAAATGGACTCAAGACCTGCCACCATTGGCCCGCCTGAACTAGTCCAATCGGAGGCTAACCCAGCCCGGATCCAATCGATTTTGTCATGCAGGTAACACCCAAATTCCTCTGCCCGACCCTGCAAAGGGACATCCCGGACCCTCTGATGAAGGAGGGAGCGGGATACCCTAAACGGCGGCAGATCGGTTACCTGCAGACGCGATAAGAGCGGAGAAATAGTTTCGTTTCGCCGCTCTTATCGCTACTAGGTAAGTCCTTAAATGGGACTTTACCAATTTCCGATCGGATTCGAGCGGGTGGCCCTCCAATTACTCTCTAGGCATCTCTTCCGACGCTTCATCACCCTCAGCTCCTCGGAGAACCAAGGAGCCAAGGTAGATCGGCATCGGGTGAGGGGCCGCAAAGGCACGACCTGGTCCAGGGCCCCCGCGGCCGCACCATTCCAGGCGGCCACCAGGTCCTCAGTCGAGCCGCGGGTCAAGGTCTCAGGTATTGGCCCAAGCTCCGTCTGGAACCTCTCAGGGTCCATCAGGCGCCTGGGGCGGAACCATTTTGTCACTTCTGGTTCCGCCTCCCCGTGGTGGGGCGTAGCGGTAGGAAAGGCCAGCCGAAGGAGAGAGTGATCTGAC
>NW_015404991.1:10048-12822 GCF_001527695.2 Protobothrops mucrosquamatus
CTGGCAGGACTGGCCTAAGGGGTATTTTAAATTTGGTTTTTAAATAACTTTTAAAAAAAGGAAGAAAAGGCCCATATTAATATTTCTTTTTAATTACATTTTAAATTTTGTATATTGTATTGATTGTTTTGTTTTAAATTGGCTGTAAGCCGCCCTGAGTCCACCAGGAGAAGGGCGGGGTATAAATGTAATAAATAAAAATAAATAATAAAATAAATACGAAGGGAATGCCGGGCCCTTATAGATACCGGGTGTACACGGTGTCTTATTAGTAAGACAGTAGCACGGGATTGCGGCCTTAGGTTGCACTGCCTACCCCAACCCGTTCGGTTTGAACAAGTGGACTGATCCCTCTTGGGGGGGGGCGGCTACCCATGCTACAGAGCCAGTCCGCCTGGATTTGGGCGGGCATTGGGAAACCCTTCGCTTCATAGTCGCCCCAGCTATGATAGAGGCGGTGATCCTCGGCCTGGCTTGGCTAGACAAGTGGGGTCCGACCATATGGTGGGAGGGGGGTTACCGTAAGCTCCGGCTTGCAGTGGGGCCCCAGCCTCCAAGAGTAAAACACGAGCAGCCGGTCCCGGGGTGTACGGCCGCTGGTCCGCCACAGGAGTGTCAGGCCGTGGCACAGGCACAGGGGAAGGAGCAGGGGCCCTTCCCAGCAGTGTACAGTGACCTGGCCGCTGTGTTCAGCGAGAAGGAGTGCGACCAGCTACCTCCTCACCGCTCGACCGACTGTGCGATCGAGCTCCTACCCGGGGCCAAGTTGCCGAAGCCCCGGATGTATGCCATGGCACCCAAAGAGCTCAAGGAACTACGACGGTACATTGATCAGAACCTGGCGAGGGGGTTCATCCAGCCCGCCCGGTCCCGGGTCGCTGCGCCTGTCCTGTTCAAAGAGAAGAAGGACGGATCCCTCCGCCTATGTGTCGACTTTCGGGGTCTCAACGCAGTGTGTGTTGAGCACCTATACCCCCTACCCTTAATGAAAGATCTGCTGGCCCAGCTTGGGAAGGGGCGTGTCTTCACCAAGTTGGACCTTCGGGAGGCGTACTACAGAGTACGAATCCGGCATGGGGACGAATGGAAGACGGCGTTCAACTGTCCTCTTGGTAGCTTCCAGTTCCGCGTAATGCCCTTTGGATTGCAAGGAGCCCCGGCGGTCTTCATGCAACTAATCAACCAAGTGTTGCACGAGCACCTGTACCGCGGGGTGCTTGTCTACCTCGATGACATTTTAATATACACCACGACCCTGGAAGAACACGTCAGCCTGGTACGTCGAGTTTTATGGAAGCTGCTTGACGCTAACTTATATGTAAAACTTTCTAAGTGCGAGTTCCATCGCTCCCAGCTGGACTACCTGGGGTATCGCATTTCAGGGGATGGCGTGGAAATGGACCCACGGAAGGTTCAAGCAGTGCTGGAGTGGCAAGCTCCCAGGACGCGTCGTCAGTTACAAAGCTTCCTGGGATTTGCCAATTTTTACCGGCAGTTTATTCCATCCTTCGCTGCCGTTGCCCATCCCCTAACGGACCTGTTACGTACCAAACATCTGACTGGTAAGCCGAAACCTGGTCAGCCATTGCCCTGGACCCTGGTGTGTCAAAGGGCTTTTGAAGACCTGAAAGCCCTCTTCGCCAAAGAGCCGGTGTTAATCCATCCACAGCCTGATGCCCCTTTCGTGGTCCAGGCTGACGCCAGCGATGTAGCCGTAGGAGCGGTACTCCTCCAACGGAACAGTCACGGAACCCTACAACCCTGTGCCTATACGTCTCGCAAGTTCACGACGACTGAAAGAGCATGGGCGATCTGGGAGAAGGAGGCGTTCGCTATTCGGTGGGCACTGGCGACGTGGAGACACCTGTTGGAGGGGGCAGCCTTGCCGTTCGAGGTATGGACTGACCATAAAAACCTCGAGGCATTGCAAGCACCACGACGCCTGTCCCCCAAGCACGTAAGGTGGGCCCAGTACTTTGCCCGTTTCCGGTTCACCCTGAAGTATGTGCCTGGGGGGAAAAATTTCCTGGCGGACGCTCTGTCGCGTATGCCGCAGTACCATAGCAAAAGGGAGGAGGTGGTACAGGCCATCATGCCGCCATATAGCCAAGGGGTCGCGCGGCTCAACCCCAATCCAGTGGGGGCTTGCACGTTGCCAGGTTTGCAGGAAGCCACTCGGGCTGACATCTGGCTCCGGGACCACCTGAGCCTGTTGACACAGAGGGAGGGGGTAGCATGGAAAGGCGACAAGATGTACGTTCCTGAGGTGCTACGAAACACTGTCCTCCACTGGTGCCATGATGCCAAGCAGGCAGGACACTTCGGGTTCCTCAAAACCTTACATCTTGTTCGACGGCAGTTCTGGTGGCCCAGAATGAAGCCGGAGGTGGAAGCATACGTGAAAACGTGTCACGTGTGTGCCACTGCTAAACCCCGTGTGGGAAAACCGCTGGGTCTGTTGCAGAAGGTTGCCGACCCGCACCGTCCGTGGGAGGAGATCGCCATGGACTTCGTCGTCGACCTACCAAACAGCCGTGGTCACACTGTGATCTGGACGGTCATCGACCTCTTTTCGAAGCAGGCCCATTTCGTCCCCTGCAAGGGCCTGCCTTCAGCGCAGCGGCTGGCGCGTCTCTTCCTTCAGCATATATATCGTCTGCACGGAGCACCTCAGCGCGTCATATCTGACCGGGGAGTGCAGTTCACCGCACGGTTCTGGCGTGACTTTCTCCGGCTCCTTGGGACGTCCCAAGGCCTCAGTTCGGCGTACCATC
>NW_015404992.1:0-2773 GCF_001527695.2 Protobothrops mucrosquamatus
AAATGATTGTGTAGGAAAGTTTTTATGGGAAAGATGAACCTGAAAATTTTCTTTAAATTATGACAACAGAGTTATGATGTTCATAACTTTTGGCTTTATCTCTGGAAAGTATTTTAACTTCGTCTCTTTATTTAATCCAACTGAACAAGTCCCAAATCATTATGGGTGCAATTTAAAAGTTATTTTTTAATACCTTGGCACCGAGATTTGGTTATTTATTTATTTTAAAGACTTGTATTCTACCCAGACTATAACTGAGTAATTTAGTCAATACCACGTTTGCAGTATTAAAGACTACAGGACATATTTAAAATAATTCAGAATAGAAGTATAACATTGACTTTTATTCATATCATAAACATGTTTTGGAATAATCCTAATCTAAAAACTACAGATAAAACTGTTTTTTCAATTCATAGACTAATATGAGTATTAATACTGCAATTAGCTAATTTCCAATCAAGTTTTTTAAACACTCAAATTATTGCAAGAGGAATTGGGATATCTGAGATTAAGGGATCGTAATATATCCAATCAAAACAACTTTAGATTTCAGAGGTTAATCCAATTGCATTAGCAGGATCTAAAACTCCTGACTTACTGTAAGCACTGAAATGTGTTCAGGATTATTCCAAATTAAAAAGTATTGTTAAAATGGACATAGTATTTGCAAGAATTTTGGAATAAAGAATTGGAATTCCTCATAATAACAAACAAGGATTAAAGTCTTGAATAATGTATATTTCCTATTATCTTAAGATGACGTTAAATAAAAACATTTTCTCATATTTATTGGACTATTCAGAAGATGTTTTAAAAGGGCTCCACTTATACAGGAAATAGAAATGGAGGGGATCCTTGTGCATATTCTATGGCAGTCGTGGCGAACCTATGGCACGGGTGCCAGAGGCGGCACTCAGAGCCCTATCTGTGGGCACGCGCGCCGTCACCCCAGTCCCAGGCCTTCAGGTGGGTTTTATAAAACCTTTTCGCTTTAAGCCTCTGCCAGTGTGTGCAAAACAAAAAAAGGTTCAATCAATCAGTCAATTTCAACTTCTCGTGGGGAAAAAAAGATCTTGCAAAGTTGGAATTGATTGATTGAACTTTTTAGTCCCACCCAGTCTGCCGTTACCACCGCAGCCACACCCACCCAATGGGCCACACCCACCCGGCACCCGATGATGCATAAGTGGATTTTGGGTTGCAGTTTGGGCACTCGGTCTCTAAAAGGTTCGCCATCACTGTTCTATGGACTTGCCACACTATCGTCCCATTTTGGTTTCATAGCCATAAGTTCCTTAATATGGTTTTGCAAAGTAATATATTTAAAGATGTAAATGTGATAGACAACTAGGGATCTATTAAGCATGAGGCATAGAGAAAATGATAGTAATAACAGAACAGAATAACAGAATGTTCACTTGAGGATAACAACAACAACAACAACAAAATAATAGAGTTGGAAGGGACCTTCGAGGTCTTCTAGTCCAACCCCCTGCTCAAGTAGGAGACCCTATACCATTTCAGATTTTACTGTTTTATAGCGGAAAGACAGTGCTACACTAATATTTATGATCTTGGATTGATTTGTACAGTATTCATGCTGTGCTTGCAAACTGGCTTTTTACAGATTAATGGAAAGACTGATCAATACTACTGAGTTTGACCAAGGTTTAATATTATGATTAAACACCTAGAAGCTGTTTTTTGTATGTATTTTTTTTTGTCCTGTAACCTTTTCTCTTTTTTTCTCTTTTTATAGTATTTTCAGTACAACATAATGTTGGAAAGAAATCATGAAAAGGGTATCATGATCCATCAGCAGGATAAGTCTCCGCAAATTGAACACAACAGGATCAAGTTTGGTGCGCTGTGAAAGCCAGCAAAAGAAATAGCAAGTTCAAAATTGACCCAGATCTGACTGAAAGTGCAGAAGAAAAGATTCCTGGAGGAAAATATACCCTTCTACATCCCTAAGGGAGAAGCAGTTTAGTTACTAGCTTGGTATGGGATTTTTTAAAGATTTTTTTTTATCCTGCCTTTATTATATTTATAAATAACTCAAGGCAGCAATCATACCTAATGCTCCTCACAGTCTCCTGGTTTCTAGCCTGGTGCCTTAATCACTAGAGCAGACTGGCTCAATTTGTTATATTGCTAACCCCCTCCTGATTTTCCTCCATAGCCATATGATCCATAGTGAAGTGGCAACACAGTTGAACCCTGATTAAATATGCATAAGAGGCAACCCATATGCAGAGAGGGGCAGCATATAAGTTTAATAAGTAAATCTCTTTCCTCCCTTCTATCACACACATTCACAAACAGAGAAGCAATCCTTTATTTCATTACATAGAGAATCTGGTGCTGGTGATGGATGCCAGTTCCTCGGGCTTAACAAAAAAAGAGGGGGCGAGATTGGATCACTTCATGGAAGTCATGAGGATCAATGGTTATTAGCTTTAATGCCATCTGATGGAGAACTAGGGGCATTCATTGTTCAGTTGGTTGGCCACGCTAGACAAGATAGGCCAAGGCTTCTGTTTTTATCTTTAAAAAAATACAGATTTTATTTTTATTTATTTATTTAATTTAATTTATATGCCGCCCTTCTCCCGGCGGGACTCAGGGCGGCGCACAACATACTTAAAACCAAAACATATATACAATCCCCCCCTTAAAACCGAATTAAACCAAATTTAAAGTTGTGTCTTCCAAATTCCTAAAAAACCCAGTATAAAATCCACCCTAGGTCAGGTCCGCTTGCTGAAAG
>NW_015404993.1:0-2773 GCF_001527695.2 Protobothrops mucrosquamatus
TAGCAAACACCAAAAACTGATTTTTCCCCCAGACAGTTCTCTCCCCATCTTCAGCGACATCTCAAACCAAAAAACGGAAGGAAACTTTTTTTTTTTGCAAATTGCAAAGCGTCAGCATGAAAACCCCGAAAGATGTAAGCGGTGTCTCAGCCAACAGCATCAATGCTCACTTCCAGCTACAAAGTCAGCTCCCCCCCCCAAAAAAAACACCGCCAGAGAAAGATGAAAGCCGAATCTCTCCAGCATCTTGAAAGAAGGCAGAAAAAAGAGAAACTTTCTCTCTCTCTTTTTTTTTTTTAGGGTAAGAAAACATGTCAAAAATCGCAAAGCATATTTTAGCAAGAACATTTGATGTCAGCTTTTTGCAAGTGGTAGCCTCAGCTTCAGAGGTAGATGTTGCCGTTAGCCCCTTCCGTCATATCTTTTTTTTTTTTTTAGGGCAGGGACTGGCTTACTTTGAAATAGAGATGCCGAGTGGCTTCCTACTACAGGTAGTCCTTGACTTACAACGAGAGATGGGAAGGCCTGGGAGGAAAAAACCTGGAAAAATTGGGAAAACAGAAAAAAAACCCTATATATTTTTTAATTTTTCTGGGTTTTTTTCCAGGCCTTCCCATCTCTACTTATGACCACGATTAAGCTCACATAGGGAATGAAAGGAGCCCAAAATTTCTTTTTTCTAAGCATGACCTTTGTTTTGAGTTAGTTTTGCCCCACTTTATGACCTACGTCGTTAAGTGAATCACTGCAAGTTGTTAAGTGAGTAACATCGTGGTTGAGTGAACCCAGTGGCTTCCCCCCTTGACTTTGCTTATCCGAAGGACGCAAAAGGGGATCGCGTGACCCTGGGGAACGCTGCGACCGTCGTAAATATGAGTCAGTGGCCAAGCGTCTCAGTTTTGATCACGTGATCCTGGGGATGCCTAGATGACCTCCAAGGTCCCTTCCAACTTTATTATTATTATTATTATAACGGATGTAAGTGTGGAAAACGGTCCTAAGTCACTTTTTTCCGGGCCGTTGTAACTTGGAGCTGACCGCTAAACACAAAGTTGTAAGACAAGGACTCCCTGGATGTTCTCGCTGCTATCAACTCACAAAGCAGCCGAGTTCCAAATTTTCTTTCGAGTTCTTTATGCATCCGTCCTAAAAAGAAAATTTGATAATTTGCTTTAAAAATCGTCTGAATAAGGAGAGAAATTCTGACCTCAATATTTCTTTGCTTGATCGCAGGTCCAACAGAAGAGATTTTAAAAAGTACCTTCTTTACAGTTTCTTAGACACCTTTCTACCTCTTGGATAATTTCTTGATACAGTCACACGCCGTTGTGATTGTGCTATTCCTTTGTGCTTTAAAATTAAAGCCTATCCTCAATACAGGTGGTCCTCGACTTACGACTGCAACTGAGCCCAAAATTTCTGTTGCTAAGTGGGACAGTTGTTAAGTGAATTGTGTGCCTCATTTTACGACCTTTCTTGGCACGGTTGTTAAGTGAATCACTGCAGTGGATGAGTTAGTAACCCGGTTGTTAAGTGAATCTGGCATCCCCATTGACTTGGCTTGTCAGAAGGTCGCAAAAGGGGATCACGTGACCCCGGGACGCTGCGACCGTCGTAAATGTGAATTAGCTGTCAAGTGTCCAAATTCTGATCAGGTGACCCATGGGGATGCTGCAAGGGTCGTAAGTGTGAAAAACGGTCATGTCACTTTTTTCAGGACCGTTGTAGCATAGAACGGTCACTAAATGAGCTGTTGTAAGTCGAGGACTCGCTATAATCTAGAAAGATCTGTCGGTTTTGCTCTCATCGCCAAACCTCTTCCCGATTTGGAAATTATTTAGTTCTCTCCTATTTTTACACACTCGGACACATATAGTGAAATGTGCTTTGCGGAACAACAGACACAATTATTTGCAATGTTTGAAGACAGCATTAAAGTGGGTTCACACCTTTTTCAGCTGTATAATGAAAAGTGCGAACAAGTTCCCTGAAGAGGGCAAAAATTAACATCTTAGAGAATGTACTGCTAGCTCACACAGCAAAGTAGACCCGTAGTATAACGTAGTAGAGTGCATCGTGGCTGGGGAATTCTGGAAGCTGAAGTCCACAAATGCTGCCTGGGGGATTCTGGGAGTGGAGCGCCAGACATGCCGGCTGGACAATTCTGGGCGTTGACGTCCATGGATTCTGGCTGGGGGATTCTGGGAGTTCAACTCCACACAATGCTGGCTGATGAATTCTGGGAGTTGACGTCCACACATCTTCAACTGGCCAAGATGGAGGAATATGGTTCTAACAGATGGAAGTTCACATTCCAAGTTTCTCTGAGAAGAAAAGAAAGTGATTGGCCCAAAGTTAGACGAGACTAGAACTCGCCATCTCCTGGTGATTGGCCCAAAGTCACCCAGCCGGCTTTCATGCCTAAGGCGGGACTAGAACTCACCGTCTCCTGGTGATTGGCCCAAAGTCATCCAGCCGGCTTTCATGCCTAAGGCGGGACTAGAACTCACCATCTCCTGGTGATTGGCCCAAAGTCGCCCAGCTGGCTTTCATGCCTAAGGCGGGACTAGAACTCACCATCTCCTGGTGATTGGCCCAAAGTCATCCAGCCGGCTTTCATGCCTAAGGCGGGACTAGAACTCGCCATCTCCTGGTGATTGGCCCAAAGTCACCCAGCTGGCTTTCCTGCCTAAGGCGGGACTAGAACTCACCATCTCCTGGTGATTGGCCCAAAGTCATCCAGCCGGCTTTCATGCCTAAGGCGGGACTAGAA
>NW_015404994.1:0-2773 GCF_001527695.2 Protobothrops mucrosquamatus
GATTGGCCTAGGGGAATTTTTAGTGGGGTTTTAAGAATAATTTTAAATTGACACAGGCCACATCAAATATTTCATTTTAATTAGGTTTTAAAGTGGGTATTTTTATCTTTGTATCTGTTTTACCAGGCTGTCAGCCGCCCTGAGTCCGTAAGGAGAAGGGCGGGATAAAAATTCAAACAAATAAAATAAATAAATAAATGTTCACAATGGTTTCAGAGTTTATGTGACCACCTTTTGCAAACTTCCTAGCTGGCTTCCCACAACAGGGTTAGTGGGAGACGCTGGATTCTGTTAATGACTCTTAATTCACTTAAAAACTCCAGTGATTTGCTTAACGACGGTAGCCCCCCCCCAAAAAAAGGTCGTAAACTTCGGCACAATTCATGTAACAACTGCCTTGTGTCATGGCATTGTTTACCTTAAAGAATCTTTATTTGAGTAGCATAGCATCGGCACTAACACAATCGAAGCCAAAAACTGGATTCCCCTCCGCTGAGCACATAGTATCAAAGCACAATTCCCTCCTCCAATTAACAGTCATAAATCACATTCTCCAATTAGTTTGAAATGCAGGCTCTCCCTCCAGTTCTCCAGCCCGCCAATTCTTATTTCATTAACCTTGGTTCACACACTAAGTCCAGTGTCATTATGTCTATCTAAACTCTCATGCACATTCCTCCCCCCCCAGCATCATCTAACTTTAAAAGTAAAACATAAGAAGAAAATGGTTGCATCTCTAACTGTTGTCAAAGCAAAAACATCCGATGTTAGCAGTGTTGACACCTTGTTTAGTGACAGAAATTCTGATCCCAATTGTGGTTTAAGTTGAGAATTACCTGTATGGATTTCAAATAATGGAAGTAAGTAAGTATCTGATCGTAAGCAAGCATCGCTTTGAAAGATCTAGATTTCTTATCATTCCACAAGAGATATTCAGTGAAAGAATGACTGCATTCTTTAGTTAGTCCCTGCTTTAGAACTGATCTCCCCCATTCAATTCTGCCTCTCTCCTTTTTTGTTCACTGTTTTTCATAATCCTTTCCTCTCCATCCCAAATACTGTATCACCCCTTTCTCTCTCTCCCCTCCCCCCATATCATGCATCTAGTGAAGTTGACCATGGTGTCCTAAACTTAGATACTGCTCTTTAAAATCTCTTTAGCTTTTTCCCTTTAGAGGTGACCTCTACCATCTAACAGGCCAACCTAAAAGTACATAAAACATTTAGAAATGTGTGAATTGGCCAGAGGTAATTTATCTGAATCACCTCAAGCCATTTTGCCTTAGTGAATATAATTTCAATTAAAAGTGGTGCTAAGACCAGTAATAACTGTTCTGAATTCAATTAAAGGACCAGAGTTCATTGGATAGTGAATAGTTTTTAAAGTTTTGGCTTTTATGGGTTCTCTTGCAAAGTTCTGGCTTTTACTGATTCTTCTGCATGGATCAATGAGAGCAGAGTACATGTAACGAAGCAAGAGAAACAATATTCAGAGCATGAAGTAAGAATTATTAAAAGGGGATGCAGAAATTGATTCTTGGCTATTCAACTGCTCATTTGCCATTCAAATAAAGGAATTAATTGAAATTATTTTCAAATATCGACCATGTTTGTGTTGTGTGCTAATAATATTATTTGTAGATCAAGATCAACTCATGTAAGTCAATTTTATGTTGAAAATGTGAGCAATGTGAAGAGACATTCTATCATGTCTGGTAGACGTGTAAAAAAAATGAAAAAATGTTGGACAAAAACACAGAGATTAATTCAGAAGATTTTAAAGTCTTATACACAATTGAAACCAGAGGCTTTTCTTTTGGAGCTAATGGAAAGACAGCTAGGGGAAAAAAAACATGGGACTTTGTTTTTATATATGATAACAGTAGCAAGATTATTATACACACCAAAGTGGAAAAGTTCTATGCTATCCACAATGCAGGAATGGTTGGTGAAGATGATGGAATTTGCAGAGGTGGCTGAATTAACTCCTAGACTGAAGAGACTGTCTACATTTATGGACTTTTCGCATGACACCGAAAAAATGCACTTATGACTTGCGGTTTTGATGATTAGGAAAAAAAATAGAGAATAGAAAAAAGCTAGCTTTTTTTTGTAACTGTAGAGTAAGAGATAACTTTGTAATCATGCCTGTATTTGCTCCTAAGAAAGTTGGAGCCTTCTATTTCTTTTTTCTTTCTGCACCTTCGTCTTTGTTTTCTTTATTCTGCATTAATTCTTGTTAGTTTTTATCCTTAAAACTTTCAATAAAATTTATACATAAGAATAACATTCACTTAAATGACCTATGTGGGGCTGAGCGGTTGAAAGCTGTTTAATTAAACAATCGATCAACTAAAGGGCAGGCTGTTACTCGTTCCCATTCCAGGAGGGGGGTTAAAGTCATTCTGACAGTTGCTTTCATTCTCCCCCTCTCTCTGCACAGAATTTGCCTTTCCTGGCTATGATAGGATTCACGCAACCTTGACAGTATTAATAAGAATGACAATGCGCCAGCAATATTTATCAGTGATATAATATGCATATTTATCAGACAGAGCAAAAATCAATGAAACGAAAAGCAGTTGCAGAATAGCTGGGATAAAACTCAGCTTTAAATGAGCTTTTGCTTAATTGGGAGGGAGCAGTAGAACCAACAATGTGATATCTGGCCGGCCTTCCTGGTCTTTTTTCTGCTGTATATCCAAGAGAAACATAATGCTGAATCTAGTAATAAGGTAAATCTAGTAATAAGCTTTGCCAAGCTACTGTTTTC
>NW_015404995.1:0-2773 GCF_001527695.2 Protobothrops mucrosquamatus
GAACTACTAGTTATTATTGTCAAAATCCTGAAGAATCCGAAACTGCACCTTTTACCTCCACGTTATTTGTCAGAGCCTCAATCAGTTCTTTCCACATTAATAACAACACAAGAGAGATTTAGATCTCATAAAACGTTAGTTTTACTTAGGACCATCAAAATCTAAATTCAACTTTTTTCAAGCCAGACAATATACAAGTGTGTCAGATTTATATAAAAAATTGTTGCATTTGTATAGTTGAATTTATTTAGTCTCATATCTACATTATGCCATCCAAATCGTTCTCTCTTTCCCTAGATTTCTTGCCAGGAAAAAAAAAATGCACAGCTTTTTGCTATGATGATACTTTTTTATAGCTGTCAATTGAGGGTTGTTTTAATAACGTTAAGGTGGTTTACTCCAATTAAAAATGGAATAGATTCGGAATCAGAAGACAAAAATCCATGATTGATAGTATAATTTCATTAAATATTAATCAAAGATGATACATTTCTTTGCATTTTTAGACTCGGAAGGCACCTATAAAGAACATCTGACACGTAGGTACAGATTTATAAATGATAATTTCTACAACTCGTACTAAAGGGAACTTTAATTTGAACAAGCAGAAAACATGTAAACTTTGTTTTAACTTACCGGCTTCGGCATTTTTAGTTCCTGAGGTTTTCCTGTCGAGCCAAGACCAAATATTCATACAGCAGTTTACGGATATCCTCTTTTGCTTCCAGGAGACCTGGTAGAATGGTTACACGGTAAGACCAAGTCAGATGCATGACATGGTTAAGGAGCTTTAGGCAAGTTAAGCAAGCCAAAATGATTCACTCATGACCAATAATTACTTAGTAACACCACCACTTTGCAAAAAAACAGAACCAGCAGCCTCACCCAGTAGGAAAAAAAAAAAAAAGAGTCCAATTGTAAGCAGAGAAGGTCATTTTGCCAGCCACACCCATAAGAGCAGCTATAATGTCAAGATTCTTGAGAGAGAGAAAGAGAAAGAGAGAGAGACAGAGTGACTCTCTGGGGGGGGGGGGGTATCTAAAGCCAGTCTCCCAGCAACAAGAGAATCAACGAAACCCCTCAAAAGGAAAAAAAAATTGTGCCAAGCCTCTCAGGCCACCAGTTGATACCGGTAGCTCGTATTTCTCAAACTCTGCTTGCTCCCTTTAGAAGACAATGGCTGCAATCTGATTAGGACTATTCCGCAATAAGCAAACTCAAGACATGGCTGTTTCAGCAGGCAGGACCGGCCTAGGGATATTTTAAACTGGTTTTTAATTAGTTTTAAAACATGAATAGGCCTATTGTATATATCTTTTAATTGATTTTAAATTTTGTAGATTTGTATTGATTGTTCTGTTTTTAATTGGCTGTAAGCCGCCCTGAGTCCATTGGGAGAAGGGCGGGATATAAATGCAATAAAACTTCAAACTAAACTTCAAACTTCAAACTGCAGGCGCCCATTCTATATAGGACTAAAGCACACAAGAGGGTCGATTTTAACCCTGGGGAAGGATGGGGGGGGCGGATCGGTAATTGCTCTCTGGTGCACTTCAAGACTACTACCCTGAACAAGGAAAGAGACGTTTCTTGATCGGTTAAAAAGAAGGTCTTTTCAGCGATTCAACGTTTGGGGGAAAGACTCTTTTTTTTGTTCAACGCCCCCACCCCCGCCCCCGGGACACAAATGGCCTCCTTTTGTACTTTGCGTTCACGTCCACGGAGTTAAGGATCTCTATTTTTCTCGCTCCTGCACGAGAAAGGGGAGGTGAAATTCTTTTAGTAACCCCGTTCTTCAATGTCAGTAGCCAGCCCCAAATCGGGCGAGGAAACGCGTCGTCTTCCGCAAACGGACCCGAAGAGGAGCGCAAGGCCAGGCCAACCCAGCCCACGCCTAGATGGCGGGTCTTCCCTAAATAAAGAGGGGCTTTTCGCGCTAGGAAGAAAAAAAAAACCGTCGTGGCCCCAGACTTCAGGAAGCGGCAATCTTTCGCACCAACTTCCTGGGGTAAAAAAGTTTCGTTGAATTCCGCGGAAACTCGGAGGGAGGGAGGGAGGGAAAGACTCCCACTTTTTGCAAACCCGGAAAGCCAAGCGCGAAGTTTGTCCCAAAGGCCCCAAAAGAAGCTAAGGGAGGAAAAAACAACAACAACAACCAAGGCGCAAATCCCCGCCCCGAGAAAGCCCCAATTCCCTGCGAGAGAGAAGCAGAGCGTGGGAATCCCCCGCCTCGGCACCTGCGGCCGAAGCCTTGTCCGCCCCCGGCGCTTCTTTCCTCCTTTCCCGCCTCGGAGGCGAGAGCCTGCCGAGAAGCTGTTTCGGGTCCTTCGGGACCCCCCCCCCCCACCTGCTTTCCGTTCCCGCCAACGGAGGAGAGAAGGTTCGCTCGGCGGCCTTACCTCGTTGGCGCGTCCTCTCTCCGCAACCGAGTCGAGCGGCTTTTGGTGGGGCGCGACCGCTCCAGCCGCTTTGGCTCTTTCCCTGGGCGTGCCTTTCCCGGGCCCTCCCCGGGTGGCCGCGTCAATATGGCTGACGGCGGAGAGAGAGAGAGAGAGAGAGAACGAGCGCAGCCGGTGGCTCGCCTCGCTGCCTAAGCCCCTCCGCCAACGGGCTGCTGAAACCCAGAAACCCAGCCGGCAACGTGCGGCCTCTCGGGTGCTCGTCAATCCGAGGAAAGAAGAAGTGGAGGAGAGAGATTTTAACACGCCCGCAAACAGGTGGAAGCCTGGCCGAGTCCTGTGATTTGCAAAGGGCCTGGACAATTTCTCTTCCC
>NW_015404996.1:0-2773 GCF_001527695.2 Protobothrops mucrosquamatus
TTTATATTCAAAAGAAGCATAGAGTGGTGGAATATAATCTAGGTTTTTAATTAATTTGTTTTTTCTTGTTTTTTATTATATATATATTTCACCGGTTTATGTAGGTCAATATATTTGGAGGAGTTAGAGATGTTGATATATGCTTACTTGTAGTTGAATATTATCCTGGGATTGGTTCGGGAAGTCTCGGGGGGGGGGGTTAGAAATATGTGTTACTTGTGATGTATAAAACTCTTTTTTTTTTCTATATTGATGAAAATAATAAAAATTTCTTTGGAAAAAAAAAAAAGAAGAGACTGGACAGCCATTTGTCTGAAGTGGTATAGGGTTTCGTGCTCAAGCAGGATATTTCAAGGTTTTTTAAAATTGAGAGGTCTGCATGGATTTATCCCCGAGTCAAGAGTCAGAGATGATATAGATGTGTGGGTGTCTTTTCTCATTTTTGTGTGTTTGATGATCTATTTCAGACAAGGTCTCGCCCAACAAATTGCAACAGGTGGCTCTTCCTCTGCTGACCAACCAGGAGTGCAAGAAATTCTGGGGCAACCGCATCGCCGATGTCATGGTCTGTGCTGGGGCTGCAGGAGCATCATCTTGTATGGTATGGCCTTTTCTGGTCATTCCACTCTGTAATTTCTGCCGGTTGTTGTGTATCTTCCCAAAATTCCTGCTCTCTACCATCTGGAGCAGATCTTATTTACAAAACCATCTTTGGCCCACATAGATTCTTCTCATTTCCTTAGATCTGTCTTGCTAACTTCGTGTCTCCCATTTGGTGAACTTCTAGAGAAGTTCTCACCATCTTCAGAAGGTCATCTCCCACTTGGTGAACTTCTAGAGAAGTTCTCACCATCTTCAGAAGGTCGTCTCCCACTTGGTGAACTTCTAGAGAAGTTCTCACCATCCTCAGATTGTCTCCCACTTGGTGAACTTCTAGAGAAGTTCTCACCATCTTCAGAAGGTCAATGAACTTGTGTAAAGGTCTCCAAGCCTCCTATGGTCCTTATTTGTCCCTGGAGTTGGTTTCTCCTGGCCATTCCACTTTGGTTTGGGGAAGCAAGGAGGCCACTGTCTCCATCCTTGAAGATCTGCTGCTTGTGACCTCCCTTCCAACACTCTGCTCCATCAGCCACTAATCTTCTTTTCTGGTTTCTCCTACAGGGTGATTCTGGTGGTCCTCTGGTCTGTCAGAAGAATGGGGCCTGGAATCTGGTTGGAATTGTCTCCTGGGGCAGCAGCACCTGCTCTCCAGCCAGCCCGGGGGTCTATGCCCGCGTTACAGAACTTTTGCCCTTCATTGAATCCACCCTTGCTAATAACTAACACTCCTCAGTGATGGAACAGCAATAAAAGCAGCCGAACACATTTTGCATCGGTCATTTATTTTTCCCCTAGTGTTCCATGCGGTGTCTCAGAGCTGCATTGCAGCAGGGTTCTTGAACAGGTTCTTGGGATGTGGTTATTAATCAGAAAGCGGTGGTTATTAAACAGGTGCAGCTCAACATGGATGAGGCAGCTCATAAAATGTGTGGGCGCAGTTCAAGAATGCAGATAATATAATTATAAGGCCTTATAATACAATTATATATTATATAAGATAATGTATAATTATGTAATTGTATTATATAAAATAATTGCAATGCCTTGATAAGATCACTTGGAACACGGCATTCAGTTTTGATATAAAAAAGATGTTGAGACTCTGGAAAGAGAGCAGAGAAGAGCGACAAAGATGATCAGGGGACTGGAGGCTAAAACATATGAAGAACGGTTGCACGGATTGGGTTTGTCTAGTCTAGTGAAAAGAAGGACTGGGGGCGACAGGATAGCAGTCTTCCAGTATTTGAGGGGCTGCCCCAAAGAAGAGGGAGTCAAGCTATTCTCCAAAGCACCTGAAAGCAGGACAAGAAGCAAAGGATGGAAACTAATCAAGGAGAAAACTAAAACTAAAAACTAAAACTAAGGAGAAATTTCCTTACAGTGAGAACAATTAACCAGTGGAATGGCTTGCCTTCAGAAGTTGTGGATGCCCATCAATGGAGGCTTTTAAGAAGAGACTGGACAGCCATTTGTCTGAAACTGTATACGGTCTCCTGTTTGAGCAGGGGGTTGGACTAGATGACCTCCAAGGTCCCTTCCAACTCTATTGTTGTCGTCATTATGAATAGAATAGAATAGAATAGAATAGAATAGAAGTTGGAAGGGACCTTGGAGGTCGTCTAGTCCAGCCCCATGCTCAAGCAGGAGAACCTATACCATCTCAGACAGATGAATGTCCAGTCTCTTCTTAAAAATCTCCAGTGATGGAGCGTCCACAATTTCTGGTGGCAGGCTGTTCCACTGGTTAATTGTCCTCACTGTCAGGCAGTTTCTCCTTAATTCCAGGTTGCTTCTCTCTTTGGTCAGTTTCCACCCGTTGTTTCTTTTCCTGCCCTCTGGTGCTTTGGAGAAGAGTTGATCCACTCCTCTTCTTTGTGGCAGCCCTTCAAATACTGGAACAGTTATTACGTCACCCCTATTATCATCATCATCATCATCATCATCATCATCATCATCATCATCATCATCATCATCATTATTATTATTATTATTATTATTATTATTATTATTATTATTATTATTGGAGAGGGCCGTCTTGGGTTCCCGGTCCACCTTAAGCCGCAGCCGGGCTGCACCGCCTCCCTGCCGCCCTCGGCACGCCCCGCGGACAGCCATGGCCCTGGGCCGCCTTCTGGGCTGCGCGGCCAGGCGCTTCTCTGCGGCGCCCGCCAAG
>NW_015404997.1:0-2773 GCF_001527695.2 Protobothrops mucrosquamatus
TCCTGAGCCAGCCATGCTGAGGGGAAAGGGAGAGGTTTCCAAGTTGAGCCAGGCTGGCTCAGGAATTCTGGGAGTTGAAGTCCACGAGTCACGAGGGGGCTATAGTTCCCCCATGCTGGCTCAGGAATTCTGGGAGTTGGAGTCCATGAGTCATGAGGGGGCCATAGTTCCCCCATGCTGGCTCAGGAATTCTGGGAGTAGCACCATATATATATACCTAACAGTTGCTGGTGTGGTGTGGGTTTGTGTGTGTCTCCCACATGCTTTGATATCCCCCCCCCTCTCATCCTATCCCAGGAGGTGCCCAAAATCTACCCTGCCATCCCAGCCGCGAAACGGAAGGCCATCCGCGTGCTGTCTCTCTTCGATGGCATCGCCACAGGTGAGAGCTTGTTCAGGTCTAATGGATGAATGCCCAGGTAGGTTGGGAGGTCACGAAGAGAGAGAGGCCCTTGAATGCTCCCCAGACAGGGAATTCAATTCCTTCAGTCCCAGACACTACGCTGGGAGGCCAAAATCCCAAAAACTCATTTATTTTGGCCATGTCATGCAAGGGGATTCACTGGAGAAAGCAATTAGGTTGGGAAGAGCCAGTGGTTAATTGATGATGATGATGATAATGGTAATAATAATAATAATAGTAATAGTAGTAGTAGTAGTAGTACTAATAATAATAATAATAATAATAATAATAATAATAATAATAATAATAATAATAATAGAGTTGAAAGGGACCTTGGAGTCATCTAGTCCAACCCCCTGCTCAGGCAGGAAACCCTATGACATTCCAGACAAATGGCTGTCCAGTCTCATCTTAAAAACTCCCAGTGTTGGAGCACCCACAACTTCTGGAGGCAGGTAGTTCCATTGGTTAATTGTTCTAACTGTCAGTAAATTTCTCCTTAGTTCTAGGTTGCTCCTCTCCTTGATTCGTTTCCATCCGTTGCTTCTTGTCCTGCCTTCAGGGGCTTTGGAGAATAGCTTGACTCCCTCTTCTTTGTGGCAGCCCCTGAGATACTGGAAGACTGCTATCCTGTCCCCCCTCGTCCTTCTCTTCATTAAACTAGACATCCCCAATTCCAGCAACCGTTCCTTGTATGTTTTAGCCTCCAGTCCCCTGATCCTCTTTGTTGCTCTTCTCTGCACTCTTTCCAGAGTCTCAACATCTTTTTTACATACATCATCATCATCATCATCATCATCATCATCATCATCATCATCATCATCATCATCATCATCATCATCATCATTATTATTATTATTATTATTATTATTATTATTATTATTATTATTAATTTGCTCATTGAGAATGTAATTGTGATGTGCTTTCCCCCCCCATTGTTGCCCTATGCTAAATAAAGGTTCCCTTAGCAGTGATCCCTTCAGGAAACTGGGATTGTAAAGCTTGGAGGAAGGTGCTACTTCTACCCTGTGAAGCCACCGTGAGGAGGATGGCAAGACCAACCGTAATTTCTACCCAAAGGCAGCTTTTCTCCACAATCTTTCTGTCTTGGCACAGAGTTGGGCACATTCAGCTTCCTTCTTTTAAAGCCAGTCTGTATATTGCATATCGCCTCTCCTTCCTTCCTTTTATCAACCACACATTTTTCCTTCCTGTAACTCACTACACCCGGTTGGCTGTCCTTCCACCCGGCACGTAGAGGTAATTCTCGACTTGCAATCATTCGTTTAGTGACGGTTCCCAGTTGTGAGGGCACCGAAAAAAGCGAGTTGTGACTCTTTCACGCTTGCGGCCGTTGCAACATCCCCGTGGTCGCGGGATCCAAATTTGGACGCTTGGCAACCGACTCGTATTTATGACGGTTTGCAGCGTCCCGGGGTGTGTGTGTGTGTCACGCGATCCCGTTTTGGGACCACCTGACAAGCCAAGTCAGTGGGGAAGACGGATTCGCTTAACGACCGGGTCACTAACTGAACAACTGCAGGGATACACTGCATCGTGTTGGCGAGAAAGGTCGTAAAATGGGACAAAACTCACTTAGCGGCTGTCTTGTTAGCGATGGAAATTGTCGTGAGTCGAGGACTGCCTGTTTGTTTCCTCCCAGCTACAGGTATACTGGAAAAATCCTTTTATGGCATTGTATGGGCACAATATATTACAGGTTTTCCACAAGAATGGGAAGGTTGTGGATTCTTTTTCCCGCCATCCGAGGTGGATACTTCCTGGGCCGGATGCTCCTCAGCGGGTCCTCGCTGATCCCTCCCAGTGGATCCTTCTTTTCTCACCTCAGGCCTTTCTGCCTTCCTAGGTTACCTGGTCCTGCGGGATCTGGGCATCCAAGTGGAGAAATACATCGCTTCCGAGATCTGCGAGGACTCCATCTCGGTGGGGACAGTGCGGCATGAAGGAAACATCCGATATGTGCACGACGTGAGGAATATAACCAAGAGACACGTAAGGAATCCAATGTTCTGGGTTCGATGTCTCAAGGCAGGATGGGGGTGGGTTATTGTAGGAGGGGAGAGGGAAGAACCTGGGAGGGTGGAGTCAAAAGAGGGACCAGCCTAGAATCCTTTCGTGGCCACAAGCGGACTAAGTCTGTTCATTCTGGATTTCCACAGACTAACCCCAGTTTCTTCTTCTTCTTCTTCTTCTTCTTCTTCTTCTTCTTCTTCTTCTTCTTCTTCTTCTTCTTCTTCTTCTTCTTCTTCTGCTTCTTCTTCTTCTTCTTCTTCTTCTTCTTCTCCTTCTCCTTCTTCTTCTTCTTCTTCTTCTTCTTCTTCTTCTTCTTCTTCTTCTTCTTCTTCTTCT
>NW_015404998.1:0-2773 GCF_001527695.2 Protobothrops mucrosquamatus
CGCCTCCTTCCTCCCATGAGTGATCCAGAAGAGGAAGTTCCTTTGCCCTTCTCCTCTTCTCATCCTTTCTAGCAGTGCAGTACTCTATGGTTTTAACTCCTTTAAATTCAGCCACAGAGGCTGCTTGCTGAATTGCAGTATCCGCTTTCTAGACACAGATGCTGCCTATTCGATCTATCAGAATAGAGCTGGAAGGGACATTGGAGGTCTTCTACTCCAAACCCCTGCTCAAGCAGGAGGCCCTAGGCCTATACCATTTCAGATAGGTGGTTGTCCAGTCTCTTCTTAAAAACCTATTTTGAGAAAACCTATTTGACCGCCATCTACTGCTAGGGAGCAGAAAAAAAACCAAACTTGTCTCATCTCTACCTAAGGCAGTGTTTGTCAACCTTGACAATTTTAAGGCATGTGGACATCAACTCCCAGGCTGTGGAATTCTGAGAGTTGAAGTCCACATGCCTTAAAATTGTCAAGGTTGACAAACACTGACCTAAGGCGTTTGCAAGATATTTTCACTTATTGCATGCTATCAAATAGTCTTCGACTTTAAGCAACCGACCTTTGCAACTGAACCAAGTGAAATAATAAAATGCGATGCGACTTAGCTTGTGATCAGCCATATGCTGAACCCTAAAAGTTCATGACGTTTTTACAGAATTACAGAATAATAAGTTTCTTTAAAATCACATATTTTATTGATTTTTTAAAACATAAATCACTTAACAGTTGGTAAACAGTGTGTTTCCTGGGTTTACATTTATAAAGAAAAATCATTAACAATTGGTTTCTATCATCCTTAATCCACATAGTACATTTAGTTGATTTTCCCTTTTCCCAAAAGTGTCTTCTTTGCAAACCTTGAATTAATACAGTTCTTATTATTTCGATAAATAACAGTTACATATATAATTTTTTCCTAATATTACTAGAAATAATGGTCACATCAATATAATATTTCTTTTCTATCTAATCATCTTATATGCTGTTACAGTCCATATTGAAATTTGTTTCTCCCATAAAGTTCAAAGTATTCTTGCTGGTTAAGATCTTCTCAACAGTTAATTACATTTAAAGATTTAAATCCATTTTTCCCATCTCCACAATTTTACATTTCTTAAAGAAAAGGTAAAAACAGTAAACAAAAGGAAAGGATAGCAATAGTAAAGAAACATAAAAAGTAAAAGACTACTTAAAATATATATATTCCTCTTGCTAATATATATTCACCCCCCCAAATTTCTTATTCTTTTTAACAATAATTAAAAATATATTTAATCTTTAAACATTCCATTTAATGTGTCTAGCCATCTAATCCTTTAACTCTTATTCAAAACATTTTTTTCTTTTTTATACATTATAATTTCCCTAAATTCAAACACATTTAATTATCTAAAACATTTCCTTCATCTAAGCCATTTCAACAGTATTATATTACTTATATCAAGAAATAAAATAAAAAAGGGGGGAAAGCATACAGTATTATTTAACAAATTTATCCCTCTTAGAATGACATATGGATTCAAAATTTGGCAAATTCTTTGTACTTAAATTAGTTAATTTCTCAGCAGGACTTACAATGGGACATTAGAAATGAAATTCAAACCTTCTCTACACCCATCACTTGGGGCTACATGCGGATTTTCCTCTCTGCGGTAAAAATGGAATATTTCAAGAAGAACCGTCCACACTCGGGGCACTTAAATGATTTTTCTCATGTGTACAAGCACATGATGTATAAAGTTAGACCTACCAGTGAACTCTTTCCCACTCTAGACACTCGTATGGTTTCTGTCAGTATTTATGCAATTAATCAATGACGTTCTAAGGGAGCACCTATTTAAGGGGGTCCTGGTTTACTTAGATGACATTCTTATCTTCACCGAATCAAGAGGAACATGTCAACCTAGTCAGAGCAGTTTTAAAGAAACTGCGAACCGCCCACCTATATGCCAAACTCTCGAAATGCGAATTCCACCAGGAAAGGATAGACTACCTAGGTTATCGCATATCCCCACAGGGCATTGAAATGGACCCAGAGAAGGTCAGAGCAGTATTAGAATGGGCACCAGCCCGCACAAGAAAGCAACTGCAAAGTTTCTTGGGCTTCGCAAACTTTTACTGCCAATTCATCCCCTCATTTGCCCAGATAGCCCTGCCCCTCACGAACTTACTAAAAACGAAGGGAGCATCCTCAATAAAACCTAGCCAGCCACTAACATGGATAATGGAGTGCCAAGCAGCATTTGAGAAATTAAAGAGACTTTTTTTCTGCCGAACCAGCATTGAGGCACCCAGACATGAATAAGCCCTTCGTAATACAGGCGGATACAAGTGATGTGGCAGTGGGGGCTGTACTATTACAAGAAAACGATGAAGGGGTATTGCAACCCTGTGTGTATACATCCAAGAAACTCACGGAAACGGAACAGCGTTGGCCCGTGTGGGAGAAAGAGGCATACGGGATACGTTGGTCATTACTCACGTGGCACCAGTTCCTTGAAGGCAACAAAATCCCTTTCCAGGTGTGGACAGACCAAAAAATTTGGAAGCCCTGAAAACACCCGGGAAGCTCAGCCCCAAGCAAGCCCGCTGGTCCCAGCATTTTCACAAGTTCCAATTTACACTCAAGCATTTGCCGGGGGGAAAGAACTTCCTGGCAGATGCACTAACTCGCATGCCCCAATATAACAGCATGCAAGCCACCGACTCTAAACCGATGATGGTAGAATCACAACTGGCAGCGCCAGTAACCACCAGAGCCCAAGTTAAATTA
>NW_015404999.1:0-1975 GCF_001527695.2 Protobothrops mucrosquamatus
TTCCACAATATAAAATCCAATTTTATCCATTGAAAGGATGCTTCTGGATTTTGGGAGGTCCAAGTCTTCATTATTTCCTCTTTTTCCTCCACTTTGTAAAGGCGTCACTTCACAGCCCACCTTGACTCAGCCCGTCTCCCAGTCTGGATCTCTAGCAGGAACAGTTAAAATCACCTGTGCCATCAGCAGCAATCCAAACAGAATTTACTGGCTTCAGCAGAAATCTGGAGAAGCTCCTCGCTTTGTGCACTGTGATGGCTGCAGCAGGGGACCAGGGATCCCAGACCGATTCACGGGAACCCGGTCAGGCAACAACGGCTACTTAACCATCACCAACCTTCAGTCTGAAGACGAGGCTGATTATCACTGTTACATGTGGTATAGCAGTGGTAGCGTGTTCCACAGTGATACAATCTAATGGGGAACTGAGACAAAAACCTTCTTCCTTCGCAGAGCAGGGAGATGTTCAAAGGTTGCATTGGTCGTTCTCTGATCTAATGAAAAGGCCATCTCTTCCAGGCCGAGATTAAACCAGAGATCCATCTTGCAGAAGAAGAATCCAACTATAACACACAAAAACAACATAAAAAAACCCCCTTCACTCTTTTAGTCTCAAGATTAAAGCGATGCGTGTAAAAAAAATGCTAATACATACATTATAGGTCTCGCTTGTTTAGTAATCCATTGACTTCATTCCCTGTATTGATTTTTAAAGTTGAAAACAAACAAGTGGGAGAAATAGATTTTTTAATTAAGAAGTTCTAAGATTAATTTTCTCCTTGTAGATCTGAGGTAGGTTCTCCTGACCCTGTCCTTCCCTTCCCTGTGTCTCTCTCCTCTTCCCTATATCCACAATCATCCAACAAAAATGGTCCAAAATCAAGTAAAGGACCACATGAAATGAGGCCAAAGGTTGGAGGTAGCACATCCTTGGATTCTATTACCCACAGCTATTCGCTTCTGATGGGAACATCTCAAGATGTTCCCCATACGACTGTGCCCAGGAGGGTTATTGGCTTCTCCTTACATTTTCTTGTTTCAGTATTTGCTTATGGAAGTATGGGAGGATCTACCATTCTGCCAATGAGCAATTATGCTAATGATGCTATTATACAATAATCTTGGAAACAGAGGAAATTGTTGATATTGAATGGGACAAAGCAGCTCCAGTCTTCTGGGTAACATTGGGGTGAATCAAATTGGAAATGGGAGGACACAAAGAGAAGAGAACCTTCCCATTTGGGTTCCAGAACATCAAGTCTTTGCCAAGGATGTAGAGAAGCCATGTGATGTAAAGAAGCAATTAAAAAGAGATAATGTGACCCTTCTTACAATGAAAACACAATTACAGCGGAACAACTTCAACGAAGACACATTAGCGGCCCTGTTTTTTGCAAGGCAAATGTTGTGTCAATCTGGTAGAATTCATCCTGAGTCTGAGCCTTCATCATACATGGGAGTTTGAAGACCTTCACGAAGCCAAGAAAAAAACATTATTTGGTTGCCACACTCAACTTCTTCTATTTTATTTACTTATTTATGTACAGGAGTTATATGATTATATTGCTGATACAAGGGTTGGTGTCTGGGTGTTTCATTAAATAAGGTCTTCTTCACTCTTCCTGGTCAATGAGGCACAGAGATTATTTGCATGCATTTATGGGAAAGAGCTTAAGAGAGAATCAGGAAGGGAGGGCCAGTAAACTCCCTGGCTTTGGATTAGGACAAAGGTGGACTTTGCGTCCCTTCATTTTCTCTATCATGGTGTGGACTCTGCTGCTGTTCCTCTTCTCTTCCTCTCCAGGTGAAATCAAACACCCAACTTGGCTATTTTATCACTTTGTGCAATTCTGTTTGTTTCAGTTTCTCCTCTTTGAAAGGGTTTTTAAGGTTGATTTTTCTCATTCTAGATGCAATGTGTCAATACACCCTGACTCAGGAACCTGCCCTCTCTGCACCTCTTGGAGAACCAGCA
>NW_015404999.1:11265-14038 GCF_001527695.2 Protobothrops mucrosquamatus
ACTCTCCAGGTGAAATCAAACACCCACCTTGGCTGTTTTCTGATTCTGTGCAATCCTGTTTGCTTCAGCTTCCCATCTTTGAAAGTGTCTTAATCTTGATATTCTCCCTCTAGGTATCACGGACAAGTACAGTATGGATCAGGAACCTGCCCTCTCTGCCTCTCCTGGAGAACCAGTAAAACTCTCCTGCAATATTACCGGTGGCTTCCACTTTGGTGCCTTTGCGTGGTACCAGCAAAAGGAAGGAGAAAGACCCAGATTTCTTCTACATTATAATACGACCTCCAGAGAGACAATATTTGGCCCAGATGCTACTGGTCATTTCTCTGCTTCTACAAACACCCCCAAGAAAACTGCTTTCTTAAACAACAACAACGTGCAGGCAAACGATGAAGGAGAATATTTTTGCGGTGATGCTAGACACAGTGAAGAACCTCAGAGAGGAGCCTGAACATAAACCTCCCTTGAGGACAGGTTCTTCACGCATCACAACCCAAACTTTGACACTCTGCTGTGTTGAAGAAGTCTCCTTAGCACACAGAATGACTCAGAAGCCTGATGTTCCAATTCCAGGAAAAAGACAAGAGAGTTCCAGAAGCCACAGAAAGTTTACTTAGTTTCCTCCCGTAGATTTCTACCACTCATGATTGCACGGTCTTCTCTGGAGACCCAGGTGACCCAACTCAAGTGAGGGTGAAGGAGATTAAAGGACCTGATTTATTCTGAGAGGGAAAGAGGGGTTTTTGAACAAATTTGGGGCTGGGGAGAACTTTCTCTGAAATATATTTGGAATGGGAGGAGGTGTCCCCTAGGAACGGTCACGGGATATGGCAGCAGGGGGTGCCACCTTCTTAGAAATCTTGTGCCACCGCTCCTGAAACTCGCCTCTGCGCAACCGACTGAGCAATTTTCACCAGCTGCAAAACACTTCATGCAGATCTCAAGAAAGGAAAGTGAATTAGAGGGCATAAAGAGTTTGAGACATCTGTGGTATGATTCTGAGGAAATAAATACAGAAAGACAATGGATGCTTTTTACAATCAAAACACAATTGCAGCAGAACAGTTTCAACGAAGACACCTTTCGCTGCCCTTGTGCGGCAGAGCAAATAGGGCGTCCAAGGCAATCTGAAAGAAACTGAGGTCCCGCATTATGACCAAAAACCTAAATAAAGACAGCTTCTTAAGACTTCAGACGATGCAAATGTCTTTCCCACCAATTGAACAATCTACTTTGACCAGATTGGCTAGTCTGATAACGGGGGCGGCTGATAAAATCAAGGCGAGCCAATCAGCCAATCTGTATTTGCATGGACCTTTCTTCACATCGAGGAGGACTTATTTAAGAAGATAATAGAATCTCAGGTAGACATTCCTTGGTTTTTGGAAAAGGAGACTTTTTGAAGGGGAAAGCACCATGGCTTGGACACTGCTTTTCCTCTCACTTCTGACTTATTTCTCATGTAAGTATGTGAAGGATTCTTCTAAACCGTCCAATAAAAACTCTCTAGTTTGCACCATATAAAATCCAATAAGGTCCATCCAAATGATGGTTCTGGGATTTTTGGAAGCCCAGATAATGTAACAAGTCTTCATTATTTGCTCTCCCCCCCCCCACTTTGTAAAGGCGTCACTTCACAGCCCACCTTGACTCAGCCCATCTCCCAGTCTGGGTCTCCAGGAGGAAAAGTTCAACTCTCCTGTGGCATCAGCAGCAATCCAAACTACATTGGTTGGATTCAACAAAGATCTGGAGAAGGTCCTCGCTTTGTGCACTGTGATGGCTGCAGCAGCAGGGGACCAGGGATCCCAGACCGATTCACGGGAACCCGATCAGGCAACAACGGCTACTTAACCATCACCAACCTTCAGCCTGAAGACGAGGCTGATTATTACTGTCACATGTGGTATAGCAGTGGTAGCGTGTTCCACAGTGAGACAATCGAATGGGGAACTGAGACAAAAACCTTCACCTTCGCAGAGCAAGGAAACGTTCAAAAGTTGTGTTGGTCCCTCTCTGGTCTACTGAACGTGCACGACAGGCCATCTCTTTCAGGAAGAGGTTGAGCCAAGGATCCATTTTGCAGAATCCATAATCAGTTTGATATGCAGGAAGACAAGACACAACAGCCCACCATTTTTTTTGGTCTCAGCATTAAAACGATAACTGTAAACACATAGTGACTCCTACCTCTTTCATACCTCTCACTTTTTTTTTTAGTAAGCTATTGATTTCATTCTCTACCTTTGGCATTCTTCAGTTGAACGATTATGATTAGCCTGTGAGCAAAATAAAACAATTGGGAGAAGTCCATTGTTTAATCCAGAAGAAAATTCTAAGATGAATGTTCATCATTGCAGGTCTCAGGAAAGTCTCCTTGACACTTTCCTTTCCTTTCCTTTCCTTTCCTTTCCTTTCCCTCTCCTCTCCTCTCCTCTCCTCTCCCTTCCCTTCCCTTCCCTTCCCTTCCCTTCCCTTCCATAAATGAGCTGTACTTCTGCCATTTAAACCACTATAGGCATAAGACTATAGGCATAAGACCGTTTTATCAGGTTCGCCTGATTCACCAGTTGTGGCCTTTTCTGGACCGGGACGCCCTACGCACGGTCACTCACGCCCTTGTCACCTCCCGCCTGGACTACTGTAATGCTCTCTACATGGGGCTCCCCTTGAGGAGCACCCGGAGGCTCCAGCTGGTCCAAAATGCGGCCGCGCGGGCGGTGTTGGGGGGGACTCGACGTTCCCACGTGACACCGCTGCTGCGCGAGCTGCA
>NW_015405000.1:0-2772 GCF_001527695.2 Protobothrops mucrosquamatus
AAATGGTGTGCTTGCCCAGTTCTTGTCAGGAAGGGACCCAGCTGTTCCTACTCAGCATTCCTGAATCATAGTCAGTATGAAGCTGATTCCTCCCAGCTAGGGCTGAGCAGAAATGCTGAACGTTTAACCATTTGCCATATTAAAACATCTTACCTTTCTCTGTAATTTAAAACAATTTGAATGCCTCTCTTTGATCCTGCCTAGTTTATGGATGTGCAGAACAAATGGAAGTGTGTTTGGAATCTGATAGAGATTGAGTTTAGCTGAATAGAGCATGGCTGAAGTGATAGCCAGTTTAGATTGCTGTATTTGTTTTGCATTTAGTTCCACATTACCTCTTCTTAAAACGCTGTATATAACATCTCTGAGTTGTTTTTCTATTTTCCCCCAATCACAGAATCACCTTGGGTGTTTTATATAAAGTACTGGATTTAGAGCACTTAATGAGATTGCTCCACATTTCTAGTCTTTGTCATCTTAGCCCAAATGGAGACTTTGTGAAAACAGGCAGTGCATAGTGAGCAGTCTAGCTCAAAGATTAGAAACCTTATGTCAGAAATAAGGAATAATCAGTTTGCTTCAGTGGAAAATGTTACCCCACTCTTTCCAAGTGGAAAATTAAAACTGGCTTTCTAAGAGCTACTTTGTCTGCTCTGCTGTGAAAAATAATATTTAGAGTAACAGTTCAGGCCAATCTAATACAATGCTAATGAGAGGTAAATTGTGAAATGTAATATTTGGCTATGAAGCAGTTCATTTACATGTTTAGTAGGGCATCTGGCCAAAAGTAAATCCAAACTGGAGACAGAATGTATTTGAAATCAAACACCATAGCAGGCAGCTTAATATTTATTTTCCAGGGAGAGTATTTCTGGTGACAAAGTAGGAAGAAATGATGATGATGATGATGATGATGCAGTCATTAAAGTAAGATAGTATGACCAAAAGTAATGAATAATGGTGGCAAAAGTGTACCTAATCAAAATGACATGCAGAAATCTGCTGCCCTTCAGATATGTAATTTTTATCTGTAGTTAGTTCCAGCAATAATAGACATTAGCATTGTACATGCTTTAAAAAGATTTAGAACAGGGGTATCCAACTTTGGGAAGTTTAAGACTTGTGGACCTTAAATCTCAGAATTCCCCCATCAGCCATGGCGAAGTCCACAAGTCTTAAAGTTTCCAATGTTGGACATTCCTGCTTTAGAAGGTTGTTTTAGAACTCGTGGGAGCATGTCTCCTGTCTAGTGTTCCACACAGTAGAAGAAAAGAGGCTGGTTTAATGAACTGACTAATTAAAGCAACTATGAAACTTAATGTGAAATTCAAAGCAGCTGTGTCTTTTCAGGCTCTCATGGAAACCTGCAAAAAAGACAGGACTTGAATGAGCAGAAGGGAGGTACCACGCGGGCTCTAGAGCAGTTCTTCCAAGACACATTCAAAGCATGCCCAGCTTTGATGGGCAGTATTAGAATACTTCAGATCACACATTTCATCCTTTTTGTCACACATTTTTCTTTACAGCGTGGCTTCTTTTAAACAAATGTAGATATACTTTTAATAAAATTGAATGTTTGGATTCTGTCTTCAGTGTTGTTTCTTCATGGCAGGAACTTGTGGTTCGTTTTTTGAAGCGAGCAGCCAGTAATCTTCAACAGTCGTTGAGGATGCTACTTCCAAGTCGGCGCCTGGCTCTCTATGACCGTAGGCGCATCTTAGCTCACCAGCTGGGTGAATTCATCATCTGCTATAACAGGGTGAGTATTGACTATGTTAGCACCAGCGCAATATTAATTTGCAAGTTCTAGAAATTCATATTCGAATAGATCATTCTATTTTTTGCTTTAATGAATCTCATTGTATCCAATGTGCAAAGAAGAAAAAGCAGCAGCATAAGTCATTCATTCTTCACGTTTTCAAATGTCTAGTGCAATGATGGAGTGATTTTTTAAAAATGTAATCTGCTAAGTTATTTATGAGAGACAACTAACTTCCGGAACTTGCACATTGTAATGTCAAATCTTCAATCCCGTTTCAAGTATTGCAGTGAAAGCAGAAGGTTCTTTATTTGAGATTTTGTTTTCCTTGCATTTTTGTAATTTGGCATAAATAGGCAATTCCAAAACGTGCAGACAGCCATTAGTAATTTGTGTGAATGTTAAATTGATTGTTTAGTTAACAAAATAATTCTCTGAAGTATCTGTTTCCTTTGTCAAACTAGTAATATTTTCTGATATTTTTATTGCAACAACTTTGACAGTAACTTTCATTTATGTTTTTGAAATGCAAATAAAGTTGTTTACTAAAACTGATGTTCAGATCCATTGCGCTTATAATGAAAGAAAATCATGAAAATTCTGAAACTATTGGTCAAGATGTCTCTAGTCATTTTGCTATTTTTTTTAAACAAATTTTATTGGTTTTTTAGTTCTTAATACAAAGTGCTCAAGACACACAAAAATTCAAAAACAAAACATAAGTGAGTAGCTCAATCAATACATCAAATATTCCCTCTCTATTTCCCTTAAGTAGCTTATATATTTAAAGATCTATTTCTAATCTAAATTTCTGTTAATCCTAAACCTGTTTTAAAGCTTTATGCAATTACAAAACCATAATCAAATTTAACTATAAATACACATATTATCAGTTAAAGTATCCCTTCCAAGTTTATCCTAGTTCTTTGACTTCATCATAAATCTTATTTATTCCTTCTTCCACTAATATCCATATTATCAAACAAAGCACATCATCTCACTAGAATCACATT
>NW_015405001.1:0-2772 GCF_001527695.2 Protobothrops mucrosquamatus
AAAAGGGGGGGGGGGGGGGAAGGAACAGTTGTTGCTTTTTTTAAGATGCGGTAATGTCTTCATGAATATTTGGCTGTCTGAATTACAGCCTTTCTTGCCCGGGGGAGGGCTAAGAAACACGGGCAAGGAAGGAGCCCGTTCGCACGTGTCGCAGATGCAAAAGCGGCGACGGGGTCTCTGGGACCCCCGCATTGAGCTCCCGACACAAAAGATCGTCTACGGACGGGGGGGGGAGATAAAGCGCAGCATCTCACTGTGCCGCCCCCCGCCATAGGTACCTCGCGCCTTCCTCCCCCCCAACACGCGGAGTTGCAATCTCCTCTGCGGAAGAAGCCGCGCTCCCGGCAGGGGATGATGGGGGCGGTAGTCGGAAGGAGCCGGCTATTGCTGCTGCTGCAGCGCTCGGCTGCCCCGCGGCCGGTCCTGCCCTGCCCCGCCGCCGCCCCCCCCCTTTCACCTACCCGGCTTCCAAAGGTCAGTTCCCGCGGAGAGTCTCCACCTCTCTGAGCGGCGTGCAGCGCAGCGCAGCCTGAAGGTGATTCAAGGGCCGCCTCGCCACGCCGCCCCCGCGAACCCCTCCGCCGCCCGCCGCCCCGCCCCTTCCAATCTCGGTTGCCTGGCCCGCGGGGCGGGGCCTCCGGACTACTTGCTGCTTCTTCCCGCCTTCAGCGGAGGGATCGGAGCCTCGTGCGGGGACCCCGGCCGGCAACCGCCTCCGAGGGAGACCCCCCCCAATTGCTCCTCTAAATTCCTTCGCGGGGATTTCTCTCAAGGCCCCGGGCGGCCGCTCCCATCATCCCCCGCCAGCCGAGGGATGGGGTTGTCCGAGGCCAGGACTGAAAGAGGAGCCATGCCGGGCAGGGGCGTCCTCTTTCCGGCCGCGTCCCTGGCATGCTTCGGGAAGGCCGCGGGCAGGGCCGGGGGAGAGCAGACCCAGAGTCGGTTCCCTCTGCGGGGCGGGCGGGGTGGGAAAACTCTGGGCCACTTGTGGAAAATACCACCGGGGGGGGGGAGGCCCGGAGGCTGAATTGGTCAATGGATGAGCCTGGAAGCCAGGCGAAGGGCCGAGTCCGGCTAGCCAGGAGCCTGGCCGCAGAGGCCCTTGGTGACCCGGCGCTTCCAGGTGAAGGGCCCAGCAAACGCGGGACGTGCTGAGCCGGTGCAGGGAAGCACCTGTAAGCCACGTCTGTATGCCACGTGCAAACCCGCATCCCTCCTGGCCGTTTTCCTGCTGATCGAGCGGATTAGCAGAGGGGGGGGGGGGACCTGCGGCTCTGAACGGCTCCCTTGATGATGCCGGCAGCAATCGCCCAGAAGCAAGGCCCCTTCTTTCCAGGAGGGCTTGCTTGCTCCGAGTAACGGGGACTTGCGTAACGCAGCAGCCCGGAGCTACCGCTTGTTTTTGCAAGGGGGAAGGAAGGTCACTTCGGTTCCGTTTCTTCGTTCGGGGAGCTGCGAGGCTCCCGCTTAGCTGCAGCCCCGAACCGTCTCGGCAGCCGGCGAAGCTTGATCGCGAGTGTCGGCAGCCTCTTCCCACGTTCGGCAGAGAAAATTGCTGGGAACCGGGGCCGTCAGGCTCTTCTGCACCTTCCCCCTCCTTCCATCTTTCTCAGGGTTGCTGGATGGAAAATTTTAGCCAGGTCAGAAGCCTGGAATCTTGTGGTTTTTGAATGGGCCTGATGGAAATTAACCTAAAGTAGTAGTTACTTTTAACAATAGGCATGGATTATTTTTTTTTAAAAAAATAATAATACTGAAATACAAATAAAGTACAGTAGGAAAAAAGCAAGGTGACACTCCCCAACACTGCTATATTTGCATTTAAAAAAAACGTTGTAAAAGATAACAGTAAATTGTTAGTGATATGTCCTTCCTTCTGTATACTCCAATCACTGTCACAATTTAGATACAGTATTTGATCTTTCATCAAACATTAATAATTGTTACTTTCTATTTACATCCCTTGTTATGGGATACCTTGTATATGAAAGCGCCGTTCCTGTTTGAATTTAGATATTTATATATATATAATTTCTCTGGAAAATTTTAAGGAAGCAGATTTTGCTCCGTTAGGATTAAAAAGAGGGTGAGGTAATACCGTTTTTTCCCTTTCTACTTTTTCCTATCAACTCCCAAGTAGGAAAAGCTTTTTAAAGTAAATTTGAAAGCCTTAATGCAGCATGATTCAGCCACAGACCCGTAGCTTGTTTGGTTTGGATGTGTGTATTGTATGAACTCAACCCTTGTGGTTTCTAAGCAATGATTTATGACTTAGCTTGTACAAATCCTGCCAGTTGTACCTTGTCAAATCATCCGTGTTTAAACCATTCATGTGTTAGCATGCTTTGGGCCTTCAAATACACCTCCCCACCCCCAACTTTGTCATATCAGAACCTATTCCAGCAGGCCATGATCTGACTGTCAAGCTGTAAGCGCTGGTATTTGAAACTGCCTATTTTCTTTCCATTACTGTGCCAACTCCAATCCATCGTGGGAGGGAGAGATCTGATTCTTTCCAGGCTTTTAGAATATTAAGCAGTTAAAAACTAACAACAACAAAGCAAAAGCATTTAAAAAAAAAACAAGTGGAAAGTAAAAAGTGACTTTAGTCCCGGGGTATCATGTGCTCAGCTCAGGGTTTTGCCAAATACCAGACTCCAGCTGCAGTGCAAGTTCTGGATTGCAGAAATGAATGGCGGCAAGCAGTTATTAAATCCTCAGGGCAGTGAAATGTCAAAACCAGAATAGCAGTTCATTGGAAAGGGAAAAGGC
>NW_015405002.1:0-2772 GCF_001527695.2 Protobothrops mucrosquamatus
ATGATTATTATTATTATTATTATTATTATTATTATTATTATTATTATTATTATTATTATTATTATTATTATTATTATTATTATTATTATTATTATAGAGAAGAAGAAGAAGGCAGTAGATTTCAAAGGAACAATATTTCCCACTAATGGTCCCCTGAACTACCAGTCGTCAAAGCCTGGGTATCCCTGGGAAAAACATGTACGGTACAGTACTGTATCTTCGGTTGCAAACTCTTGTCTTACAAATCAGCGACATTATACTTGTTTTTTCTTTTTCTTTTTTAAAGCTGGATGTTAAATCAATGTCTGAGAATTTAGAAGCATCTTAGGAACATCCGTTACCAGCTCTCTTGGTGTGTCAGTTTTGTTTCTTCTCGTGATTCTGGCACATCATTGAATGCGCTGAATAATTAAGGGGTCTCAAAAGTGCTGGTAGCCAAACTGAACAGATGGGTTCTAGAAAGAAACAATCCTGTTGAATGCAACTTGAGACCCCTCTAAGGATTATGTGCATGACGCAAGTGTTTGAGATGCCTGCCATTGTAGATACATTAAAGGGGGAAGTGGAGCAATTCATGGAAGGGAAGAGGTTTATTAATTGAGCTTCCTGTGTTCATGAGTCATGACTTAGACCAGGGGTCCTCAAACTTGGCCACTTTTAAGACTTGTGGACTTCAACTCCCAGAATTCCCCAGCCAGTCTCTGGGAGTTGAAGTCCACAAGTCTTAAAGTGGCCAAGTTTGAGGACTCTTGACTTGGACCCATTGATGTTGTCAAAGAAATCCTTTGTTGAACTTGAGAAGCCCAGTCCTTTCTGCTCCACCCTGGTCCCTCACCCTACCAGATACATTGGGTCTTTGATGAAATAACAGACACGGTTATAAGATTCTCGTTCCCTGGAAAAATTCAAAGCAATCGTCCATCAACCTTCAGCCAATACCAATTTTCCCTATGTTGAAAGACAGATTTAGACCCTACAGGAATTATTTAAAAATGTAATAGCAGCTGATTGTTGCCCAGATTTATTCTGAAGTGTGCCCTTCCACCCAGAAAAAAACCTGGGAAAGTTGGGATGGAAGCATCAAGGTTTCCCATACAGATTTTGGGGATTATAGAAGCAGAATAAAATTACGGTAATACATGTGCTAGAGTTTAAAATCCAGGGATAACTGGAAGAATAGGTGAGTTCAGTGCAGATGGCCAGAGTATTCTTTTTTTCATGGAAAACATTACAAGTAGTCCTTGACTTACAACCACAATTGAGCCCAAACTTTCTGTTGCTAAGCGAGACATTTGGTAAGTGAGTTTTGCCCCCATTTTATGACCCTTCCTGCCATAGTTGTTAAGTGAATCACTGAAGTTGTTAAGCTAGTAACAGGGTGGTTAAGAGAATCCGGCTTCCCCATTGATTTTGCTTGCCAGAAGGTCATAAAAAGGGATCACATGATCCCGGGACACTGCAGCCATCATAAATATGAGTCAGTTGCCAAGCGTCTGAATTTTGATCATGGGAGCATCATGGGGATGTTGCAATGATCCTAAGTGTGAAAAACGGTCCTAAATTGCTTTTATCAGTGCCCTTGTAACTTTGAACAGTCACTAAATGAACTGTTGTAAGTTGAGGACTACCTGTATTGTTCTCCACTACAAAATAGAGCTACATTCCAAGAATACATATGGACCTCCAAAAAGAATGTCTCTTGAGACCTTTAAGTGACAATGGTGAGGGACATATAGTCTTTTATGAGGGATGCTGGAAGTTGAGTGTTGAGGTTATCATGCAGTGACACATGCAAAAAATTACATGTTTAACAGAATAACAGAATTGGGAGGGACCTGGGAGGTCTTCTAATCCAACCCTCTGCTCAACCAGGAGACCTTATACCATTTTTGACAAATGGTTGTCCAGTCCCTTCTTAAAAGCCTCCAGTGTTAGACCACCCACAACTTCTGGAGGCAAGTTGTTCCACTGGTTGTTTGTTCTAACTGTCAGGAAGTTTCTCCTTAGTTCTAGGTTGCTTCTCTCTTTGTTCAACTTCCATCCATTACTGCTTGTCTTGCCTTCAGGTGCTTTGGAAAATAGGTTGGCCCCCTCCTCTTTGTGGCAGCCTTCAAATATTGGAACAAGGCTATCATGTCACCCCTAGTTCTTCTTTTCACCGGACTAGACATAGCCCTGCAAACATTCTTCATATGTTTTTTAGCCTTCAGCAATCATCTTTGTTGCTCTTCTCTGCACTCTTTCCAGAGTCTCAACATCTTTTTTTATATTGTGGTGACCAAAATTGGATGCCGTATGTAGTCCCATTTTCTCACCTCTAACATTAGTTAGTTGTATCCTTGCCTGGGAATATTCTGCAGGGGAGAGTGAATCCCTCCTGAACATTAGAAAGAGTGCAGAGAAGAGCAACAAAGATGATTAGGGGACTGGAGGCTAAAGCATATAAGGAACGGCTGCTGGAATTGGGTATGTCTAGTTTAATGAAGAGAAGGACGAGGGGGGACATGATAGCAGTGTTCCAATATCTAAGGGGCTGCCATAAAGAAGAGGGAGTCAAGCTATTTTCCAAGGCACCTGAAGGCAGGACAAGAAGCAACGGGTGGAAACTAATCAAGGAGAGAAGCAACCTAGAACTAAGGAGAAACTTCCTGACAGTGAGAACAATTAACCAGTGGAACAACCTGCCTCCAGAAGTGGTGAATGCTCCAACACTGGAAGTTTTTAAGAAGAGACTGGACAGCCATTTGTCCGAAATGGTATAGGGTTTCCTGC
>NW_015405003.1:0-2771 GCF_001527695.2 Protobothrops mucrosquamatus
ATTCCAGCAATGTTGCAAAAAACTGCGCTTACTCGGAACATCTTATATTTTAAGGAGGTACCTGGTTGACACCTGGGATGCTGGTAGCAACCCGTGTCAACCATCCGCGCCAGCCAATTTGAATGTTCAGTTGACTGAGGTTTATGTCTAACGAATAATAATAATAATAATAATAATAATAATAATAATAATAATAATAATAATAATAATAATAATAATAATAATAATAATAATAATAATAGTAAAGTTGGAAGGGACCTTGGAGGTCATCTAATAATAATAGGTGCCTTGGGTGCAATCCCAAAACAACTGGAGCACCACTTGAACACCATTGGCATTGACAAATTCGCCATCAGTCAATTGCAAAAGGCAGCCTTACTAAGAACTGCTTCCATCCTGCGACGGTATCTGTAATACCATCAAACATCCACATCTGTCTATCCCAGGTCCTTGGGAAGGACTCGATAGGTAGACAAAAATGCCAAATCCAGTCTGAACATCTGGCTGACTGTGCGATGATCAATAATAATAATAATAATAATAATAATAATAATAATAATAATAATAATAATAATAATAATAATAATAATAATAAATGCATTTGTCAATTGAACATCCATGACTTCAGAGCAAGCCAACCCCTGGAAGCTGTGCAAAAAGGGATCCCTTTGGACTGGAAAAAGCAAACAGCGACCTCAGCTCCAGGGCTCAGCCGAGGTAAATAACCCGGAGGGGCATCCCAGTCTGGAGAGCCTGCCAGCCAGAGCGCATGGCTGAAACTGGAGTGGTGAACCTGATAGCCTTTTGGGCCTGCTCCAGGCTGAAGGGACAGCTCAGCTGCTGCACTGATGAAGGGGAGGGGGGGGGAGGAACGCCGCCCTCCCCTTCTGTGGCATCTTTGCCTTTGGACTTGGTTGCTGTGTATCTTAACCTTTGGAGAATCTCCGCCTGCTCAACTCTGAAAGCTTTGGGAAAGCAGGCCTGGTTTTCAATCTTTAATAAGGCAGAACAAAGCAACGGCTTTCGAGGTGGTGGTTTATTTTATTTTATTTTATTTTATTTAAAAAATGGAAAAAGCAGGGTGCTGTTATGTGCTTGTGGTTTCCAAGCACCCTCCTCATTGCTGTCGTCCCAGGGCAGAATGGAACAATTCACCCGGGGGCTGACTCATCGTGGAATGAACTTGCTACGGGACAATTCAACCATTTAATTTAATTCATCTGAAATAATGAAAACGTGATGTTTCATTTTTGTCCTTCCCGTTTCATTTTGTCCCTTCTTTGGCATCCTTTTTTTTCGTGGTTTGCCGTGGTGGCACAGTGGTAAGAATGCAGTACTGCAAGCGAATTCCCCTGACTGCCAGCTGTCTGCAGTTTAGCAGTTCGATCCTGACCAGCTCTAGGTTGACTCAGCCTTCCATCGTTCCGAGGTCGGTAAAATGAGGACTCAAATTGTTGGGAGCAAATATGCTGACTCTGTAAACCTTTTAGAGAGGGCTGTAAAGCACGGTGAAGTGGTATATAAGTCTCAGTGATATAGCTATTGCCCGCCCGCCTTCCTTCCTTCCTTCCTTCCTTCCTTCCTTCCTTCCTTCCTTCCTTCCTTCCTTCCTTCCTTCCTTCCTTCCTTCCTTCCTTCCTTCCCTCCCTGTGGTTAGAATGCAGCATTAAGGACCCCACAGTCATTGTCCTCATCCTCTTCTTCTTCTTCTTCTTCCTCCTCCTCCTCCTCCTCCTTTCTGCAGACTCCCCTCCCTTCTAGCACTGATGATGTTACCTAGTTGGGTCATGAAATGCCTACAAGAAAACAACCAAGCTCAAAGAGCACCAAAGATCCCTCAGTCCTCCTTCCCCCCCCCCTCCTCCTCCTCCTCCAACCCCACTCCTTTCTAGCACTGATGATGTTACCTATTTGGGAAATAGAGTCTATTTAGGGATGGCGAAAGGAAGGTCAATAAGTCTCTGAAATGCTAGGAAGGAACAGGAAGGAAGCACGGAAATGGATTTACGGCAATGACAAAGATATTGCCCGGATGGCTCCAGAGAAGAAAATGACCTCAGGGAAGAAAGGTGTAGAGAGATTGGAACTTGGGACATATTTATGGAACTTGGGACATAAAAATAACCTGGTCCAGAAAAGGTCAATGCCCTCGCGGGCCAAACTTCTCTCTCTGCATTCACAAGGAACCCAGTTCATCAATGGTGCCCCTGAAGGGGAAATGAGAGATTGGAGAGGGTGTGAATAGGGGAAGAGTTGTGTTACAATTCTTGTCTGTGCTACAGAAGTGTTGGGAAAAAATACTGGTTTGAAAGCCTGAGGGCAGATTTTGATTTGGGTTGCTGGCTGGATTGGGGAATATGTATTGCCCACTAAAAATTACAATGATTTCCAAGAGTTTGTACAGATTTTTATTGGAATTGGAACTTTATATATATGTAAGAGAGAGAGAATGTGTTTGTGTGTCTGTGTGACCCTGCTTATGGTTTTCCTATTTTCTCTTTCTTTCTCGTTTCCTCTCTTTTTCTTCATTTGTTCTTTCTTTCTTTCTTTCCTGAATCTCTTTGTCCTTCCTTCCCTCCTGCCTCCGTCCCTTATCTCTATCCTTCCTTCCTTCCTTCCTTCTCTACACCTTCTTTTCCTTCATCCATCCCCTCCACCCTTCTTTCCTTCCTTCCTTCCTTCCTTCCTTCCTTTCCTTCCTTCTCTCCACCTTCTCTTCCTTCCTCCATCCATCCCTTCCATCTTCCCTGCCTCCCTCCCTCCTTTTCTCC
>NW_015405004.1:0-2771 GCF_001527695.2 Protobothrops mucrosquamatus
TGAGGTCCGGCCCACCGACAAGCCCGGAGTCACACCACGCGATATAAGCCGCGTTCAGCCCAAGGGAGCTGTCCTGTTCCCTAATCAATGAAGGATTGAAATTTAAAAACGATCAATAATAATCTATTGATTTATTATTATTATTGATTTTATTATATTATTGTTATTATCTATTTATTTACTTATTTATTGTAAAATATTTATTTTTTTTTTTATTTTTTTTTGCAGGGAACCCTCGTGCCTCACTTAGTGGCGGCCCTTGGGACAGCAACTGGCCAGCCACCAGATGCAGACAGCGGAACAGGCAAGCAAGTCACAGCAGTCCAGTTGATTCAGATGAATGAAAGGGAACTAGCAGGCAGGAAAGTACTAGATGAGATTAATCTAATTGCAGTAATTCCTTAAGGTATGCCTCACTGAAAACTATTGCTGTTTGCCACGAGGCTAATCAAAATGGCGGCTGTCCAAGAAGGGGGGGGGCAAGGGCAAGCGAAAAGCCCAGTCCCAAGAAGAGGGGGGGGTAGGATCCCCTACGCCCCCACGTGAATGTGCCTCTCTCTCTGAACGAGGCAGCAGAGATTGAGATTTTAGGAGAGGAGAAGCCTCCCGGTAACGCTGGGATCGCGCGGAGGCCCAAAATGGCGGCCGCGACGATCCGAGGCTGTAGCAGATTGCCCCGATGGATGGGAATAGGAGCCCCTATGTCCCCTGGGGCAGGCTCTCTGACTGAAAATTTAGAGGGGAGTTTTCCCGTCTAAAAAGGGCTTTCTCTTGAAATCTTGCTGCGATCGTGCGAGGGCCTCCAAAATGGCGGCCGCGCCGATCCGAGAGAGGAAAACCTCCGCAATTTAGTCCTCTGAGGGAAAGGAAGCCAGGAGAGTGCCTTCGAGGAGAAGGCAGGTAGAAAAAAAGGACCCGCGGAGAGGGAAAGAGAGCTGGTAAGCAAGAAAAAAAGGCAAGCTTAAATTTGAAAGAGAAAGCCGAATACAGGAAGGTGGGGGGGGAAGAGTAATGGCGATCGCCACGCTGCACAAGGCAGCGTTTGAAACGATCAGCCACTTCTCAGCAGAGAATGATTAGAAAGGGAGTCCTTGCAACTCTGAATGGGGCTGATTTCCTCCCACCAAATTTTTAATAGAAATGTACTACCTTAGTTCTAGCCTAATCAGGAGCCAAAGAAAACACGTCTCTTCAGGGCTGAGACCAAAAAGAAACTGGGCATGCTCAGACCCTGAAGGGGCGTGGTGACTTTGATTGTTTGGTCTGATTGGGCTAGAGGACAATTAACACCCACACGTGGAGTCTACATTCCTCCCTTTGCTGGAGAACACCATCGGCATTAACAAAATCACCATCACTCACTTGCAAAAGGCAGCTTTACATGGAAAAGCTTACATCCTGCAAAGATGCCTTCAGTATTATTAAACAACAAAATCTGCCTATCCAGGTCCTTGGGAAGGACTTGATAAAAATGTTAAATCCAGCCTAAACATCTGGCTGACTGTGCAACCAACTATAATAATAATGACATACTATATAGACAGCAACACAAACTGCCCAACTCATATAATTTCTTCTCCCTACTAATGTCCCAAATCAAATATACATTAGCTACAAAACAAATATATCACTTTGTTTTTGATAGCATTCTTTTTCTTAGACTAATATGCCTTTTCAAGGACTAATATGCCCTATCTGAAAAGGAAGCAACCAGTTTGGAAACTGGGATTGTGAGCATCAAACAATATTTTTTTCTTTGACACATCAAAATAAATTTCAGTGTGACTGATGAAAAATCTGCATTATTGGGTGTATGTGCATTATAGAAGCCAACATACTGGGTTCCAAGCATAAAAGATCAATAAAACGGAGGGTTCAATAACTGCCAGGAAATCAAGGAGCTGACTTACTCCTTACTAGTGTTACCAATAACTCATCTGTCAATAAGCTCTCTCACTCTCTTTTGCTCTCACACACACAGAAAAAAACTTAAAAGTTTAAAAACTTTTTGCTTCAAGAAGATTGCACAGATTGACTACAAACAAAAGCAACAATGGTGCATTGGAAAATATGGAAGATCTGCAAGTAAGAACTGGTGGGATCACAAAATAGATAAAGTAATAAAAAAATGAAGAAGCTAAAGTATGCTGGGATTTAAAATTCAAACAGGCAAGAACTTGCCACACATTGTCCTAGACTTAACAGCTGTTGTAAGAAAGTTTAAAAAAAGAGGTCTGGATAGTGGATACTGCAGTGCCTGGAAACAGCAACAATCCAGTAACTTTTCAAAAACAGGTTAACCCACTCATTTTGGATCCATTCATTAAAATCAGGAGGGAAAATTTCTTTCCAGATTATTCTTTTTGTCAGACCCAAAACAGGGCTCCTCATGAGATGATAAATTCTGTTTTAGGAATATAGTTCCACATCTGATTAAGATTCTTAGCTATAATATTTCTTCCTCCAAATTGTAAGAACAACTTAGTCAAAATAAAGGCTGAACAAGCTCATAGTTCATTGGGACTTTCTTGAAATTTTGTCATTCCTAATTTGTAATAATTAGGAATTATTATTTTTTTTTTTTTTTTCAACAAAATTTTTATTGGTTTTATTTTACATGGTGGCAAGGCCATCAATTAATCAAAATGAAATCATATTTATACAATTCAAATTATTTCAATATAATTAACTCAGTTATACATATAACTAATCTATTATTATTTTAATATATCCTACTTCCCCTTAAGTCAATACTAATAACTCTATTCCTA
>NW_015405005.1:0-2771 GCF_001527695.2 Protobothrops mucrosquamatus
AGAAGTGGTGAATGCTCCAACACTAGAAGTTTTTAAGAAGAGACTGGACAGCCATTTGTCTGAAATGGTATAGGGTTTCCTGCCTGAGCAGGGGGTTGGACTAGATGACCTCCAAGGTCCCTTCCAACTTTATTATTATTATTATTATTATTATTATTATTATTATTATTATTATTATTATTATTATTATTATTATTATTATTTACGAGAAGCCCCTGTAACTGGAAAAATGGCAAAGAGGAGAACGTGTCTAGCAAAAATAAGAAACCCCAAATCCATTTTTAAAATCTATCTCTGAAACAGAAGGATTTAAATTCTTCCTGTGGTTTTATTTTTCTTTTTAATCAATCTGCTTGGCGTTTTTTTTTCCCCGTATAATTTTTTAACGGGCAAATTTAAGGAATTTGTTGTCGAGAAGGAAACGTTCCTACTGAATTCATCAAATTGCAGGGGACGTTAAGCAAGCAAATTATTTTTTATTTATAAGATTTTATAAGTGGATTTTTTTTTGGGGGGGGGAGCTCAGGATTACAGTATGAGGATGACCTAGATAAAATACCCTTATTGGAATTACAAGGTAAAGAACAAGAGAACAAGTTTTGGACTGCCCCTTCAAATCTAAACTGAAGATTTACAATGTGGACATAACTGTCTTGAATAAAATTTCTGTCAGAATTTTGAAAAAAAAGCACAAAGGTTTATGTATTTCTAATAGATATTTTGAATAAAAAGATTCCACTTTGCTGGGACAAACTCGGAGTAAATTTTACCTATCAAGAACAAAGTTTCAAATTGATTCTGTAGAAAACGCCGAAGATATCTTTTTGGCTAAACACAAAATTAACCATGGAACAGATGCAAGAAGCAATGGATCGAATATCTTCTTAAGGCAAATTATTGAAAGTTTTCTTTAGGTTGATGGACAATTTAGTATTGGTTGATTCTTGGAGGCAGAAAAACGGACCGATTTACTTACAGCAACATAAATCATCTTCAGGAATTGCCATGATATGGACTTCCAAGAATTTGGCAAATTAAAATTCCAAAAGTTGGTATTTTTGCTCAAATAATTTTCAGATCGCAATCCACAAAACAAAGACGCCGAATTATAGATGGGAGATTGAATAAAACTATTCTATAGAAGGAGACGATTATGAAGGATTATAAAAAAAAAAAAGAAACTAAATGAAAATTTTGACAATAATTTGGATAAAGGAAAAGACTTAATGACTGTTAGGGATGCAAGTAAAGCTCTAATGATGACGTAGGGACAAAATTGAACTACGCGAAAGGAAGATATTTTGAGTCTGCAGATAAACCAGGAAGATGGTTAGCATATAATCTAAGAAAGGGAAAACGATAAAAGAGAAAATTGTAAAAAAAGTGATACTGTATTAACATGCGTTTATTAAAAATCCTTTTTATAATTTTTACTGCAACCTTGACCAGAGGCAGAAAGCGGATGTACAAAAAAACAAAATAAAAATAGATAACTATCTACAAAAACAACGTTGACCAAAGCTTTCTATAAGACCAAAAGCAACTTATGAATTGAAATATCAGACGCTATTAAATAGCGGAAAACAGGCAAAGAACATTTATAACATTTCAAGTCAATGTTATAAATGTTTTGAACTTCTACAGCCATTGGAAGATATAATGAATTCCATATCAACTTGGATCTCGGATGCCTCTGGAGCCAAATGAAAGTCAAGAAGTTGCTTTTTTGACGAGGAAACTGTGGACCAATTTCAGTATTAAAACAAGGACTATAAACTTTTTATTGCAATCTCGTCTGAATGGCTCAAGCTGTTGTTTTTATCCACGAAGTCTTAACACTAGCTTTTGCTGATAAAAGGCAATTGAGGGATAATGTGAGAACGGTCACGAATGTTGTAGAATACTTACAGTGCCGTAATGAGAAACAAGCAAGTTTAATATTTTTTTGTATGCAGAGAAAGCGTTTGACCATTTAAACGGGGTCTTTTATGTTCAAACTTTTGGAAGATGTGGACTTTGGGGGGGGGGGAATTTAGCCAAGTGGTTAAATGGATTTGCACGTTCTACCAAGCACGTATTATGGAGACTTAATTAAGATGTGTAAAATTTGTCCCCACTCCTGTTGAATTCAGTTCTGGAAGTACTGAATAGAGAGATTAAGACGCAATGAAAAAAACTAATGGGCGTGAAAATCAATAATAAAATACCTATGTTGATGGCTGATGATTCATTTAAATAAAGAGCAAAGTGGAAATTGATGCTTTTTTTTGTTCTTCCCCATTTTCCTACTATTTTACTTGCATTTTATATGGTGATGATCTCAATAAAATGTGTGTGTATATATATATATATATATATAAACCTGAACCTTGATGAAAAAGTGGGAGAGATGGACACAGCCCTTGGCCAAATATTTCCTTCGGTTGACATTTTAAAAAAGGTGGATTTTTTAAATTCTTTTCTTTCTTTTCTTTCTTTCTTTCTTTCTTTCTTTTTCTTTTCTTCCTATTCCTTCCTTCCTTCCTTCCTTCCTTCCTTCCTTTCTCTTTCTTTCTTTCTTTCTTTCTTTCTTTCTTTCTTTCTTTCTTTCTTTCTTTCTTACTTTCTTTCTTTCTTTCTCTTTTCTTTCTTTCCCCATATAATCCCTTTGGAGATGCTCAGCAGGATGTCACACGAGAGGTAGTTTTGTTATGGAAATAGAGTCAATAATGTTAACAACTAGAACAAGACATATTTTTTTTCATACACAGGAAAGGAAAATTTAAAAACAA
>NW_015405006.1:0-2770 GCF_001527695.2 Protobothrops mucrosquamatus
CCATGTTGTTCCAGTTAGTGTTGGTCATGGGAGAGCTATCATTACTTTGGGTACCTCTTTTGTGGGTGCCCCAGGGTTCTACTCTCTCTGTTATGTAAAGTCATCCACCAATCTGGGGTCTAGTATCATTAGTGAGTCAATTTTATTGTTCAACCCTAGACCAGCCAAGTGAACCTGTCAAGGTTCTGTCCAAATGTCTGAAGGCTTTGGAAGTTTGGATGGGAAGGAGCCATCTCCAACTCAGTTCTACTAAGATCAAATGGTTGTGGGTGTTTGGACTATGTAGATCTAGGGATAATCCATCTTTGACCTGCATCAGGTAATATTGTACATTGCCCTTCAAACTTGGCATGCAATCTTGCAGCATTCCTGGAGTTGGGATTCCAGCTTGAAGAACTGTGAACTGCTGTGGCCAGAAAGGCCTTTGCACAATTCCATTTCATGCACCAGTTGCCCTTCAGATAATCACTCATGTCCTAGTCACTTTGTGGCTTGACTATTGCAGCACAGGGAGCTGCCCTTTAAGACCACCTAGAAGCTTCAGCTGGTCCAGAATGCAACAGCATGGTAGTGATGGCCATGCCCTAGTCTGCCCATGTAACAAGCTGCACGAGTTGCCAGTTTCTTTCCATGTGCATTTCAAGGCTGGTTGTTACCTATAAAGCCCTACAGCAGGGGGTCTTTAAACTTGGCCCTTTTATGACTTGTGGACTTCAACTCCCAGAATTCCTCAGCCAGCATGCCTGGCTGAGGAATTCTGGGAGTTGAAGTCCACAAGTCATAAAATGGCCATGTTTGAAGACCCCTGCCCTACAGTGTATAGGACCTGGTTACTAGAGGGGCTGCCTGTTTCCCATAACATCTACCTGGACAATTTGTTCCTGTAGGGTTGAGATTCTCTGGGTTTCTTTGCTTAAACAGAATATAGCTGTTGGAACTCCAGAAGCGCACATGTAATAACGTTTGCCCTCTGAAGCAAGTTTTCCCCTGATATATGTATGTCCCCCATTCTACTATTGTTTAGAAGAGCCTTGAAGATCTGGCTGTTCACCTAGGTCACGGGTGTCAAATTCGCTACGTCATATGAAGTGTCAGGATGTATCGCAACTTTTTTTGCATTACCGGCAATGGGGTGGGCGCTGCTTCGGTATGATGAAACCGGCCTGAAGGCCGGCAGTTTGACACCCCTGACCTAGGTCTTTGGCATGGAACAGTGAGACCTCTCACTTTTTTTTTATTTTTAACTTTCATGTGCTACTGATTTTATTGTAATTTCTTTTAAAATTGTTATGAGCCACCTGAAGTCATTAAAATTGGATGACATACAAGTTTAACACATCATCATCACCATCATCATCATCATCATCCAGCGCAGTCAGCACCTCCTGATTTGGGAAAGATTGCTATTGGCCAAAGGTCCTCCCTGCCACAGTGTCCAACAAGTCCCTTCACTAAAATTGAAGAGAGCTTCATTGTGACTTTGCTCTAATCTGGCTTTGATAGAGGTTGACTTTATGTTATCTTCTCCAATTCTAAATCAGGTAACTCTCTGATTTATGGCTTTTAAAACTATCCAAATGTTAAAGCTGTTAAATTAGATTCTGTCTGGTACCCCTCAATTGTCGGGATGAGAATTCTGAGAGATACAGTCCCAAGGTCTCTGGGCAGAGCTAGATTTTAGGAGGCTGAAATACAGCAAAGATTCCCAAGGCCATTCTGATAGGCTTTCATTCCAAAAGACTGAGTGCTGTCATAAAATCAGAAGGTGCTTCAACAAAGTATTAGCTTAAGAGTGTGCACCTTTATGTAATAGCATTATTGTAAGTCTTTTATTGTTATTTTTCCACCTAAAAGATTTCGGTTTGATTTTCAGTTGCAAAAGTTGTTTAGCTTGTATGTTATATTAAAGGTGGAAAGAATTTATCTTGATCTGATTTTTATCTGAAAAACTGGCATTTTTACAGGGGTGTGTACACTTTCTATATTCATGCTATATGTTTCAATAGGCAATGCATACAAATATTTGAAATGATCTGTTAATAATTCTTCTCTTTTGAAACCAAACAAATTTATATAATCTTTTAAATTATTAAGTCTGTTTTCCTGATTAGATGTAATCCTTCAGATATTTGCATGGGCTAATGCACAGATCACCTGAATTTCCCATATCCATGCCTAAATCAAAATTCCTGTTCTTGTCCAGGGTTATGAAAGATCTAAAATGTGGATTTTTGTAGTTTGGAATAACCTGCAACTTTGTGTCATGGAAAGAAAAAAAATCAGATTATTATTCCATGTATATGTGTATGTAAATTACTTTCAGCTGATAATTTGCACGTGGAGATGAACTGGAAAAGATTTAATGTGAAGATAAACTTCTGAAATACTCCATTCCATTTTAAACTCCATATTTTTCAGCAATAGGTGCTAATCCAAATGCATAGATATAAATGTGGGAATTCGTAGTTGCACAACTATTAATGTGTTACCCACATGAATTTATTTATTATTTATTTATTATTTGAATTTATACCCCGCCCTTCTCCTTGCGGACTCAGGGCGGCTGACAGTCTGATAAAAACAACTACAACAATACCCCAAAAACTATCATTAAAACCAAGTTAAGATGAAATATTAAATTTGGCCTTATTAATTTTTAAAATTGCTTTTAAAACCCCACTAAAAATTTCCCCTTAGGCCAGTCCTGCTTGTTGGAAAAGCCATGTCTTAAGGGCGCGGCGGAAGGAAGGGAGATCCGGGATCACCCGGA
>NW_015405007.1:0-2114 GCF_001527695.2 Protobothrops mucrosquamatus
TCCAGCGGGCAGGACTGGCCTAGGGGTATTTTAAATTGGTTTTAGCCAAATTTTAGTAGTAGCGGCCGATTATATATTTATTTTTAATGATTTTTAAAACTTCTATTGTATTGTATTAAATTGTTTTTAACTGGCTGTAAGCCGCCCTGAGTCCTACGGGAGAAGGGCGGGGTATAAATTTAATAAAATGAAAATGAAATGAAATGAAGCTACTTCAGAGACACAGAACAGAAACACATCTTATCAGTATAGACTTACTACTGCACTGCTTCATAAGAGAGAAAACATCAAGTAAAATATGAGTTTACATAGGCAGAAGAATTCTCTCTCTCTTTTGCCCAATAAACTGTGTTCCTTCCCTTCTTGTTATTTTGAGGGATATTTGGGCTAAGATTGTTAAAAAAAAAAATCAGGATGGTGGCCCTGACTGCACCATCAAATATCCATGAAGATGTTAAAAAGGGGCAGGTTTTTATCCCATAGTCCTGGCCACTATTTTGATTAATTTGCATCCTCTCTGCATATCCCCTTCTTCTTGAAGGCTTATGATCCCCCCCCAAATTGCAGCAATTAATCTGTGAGATACAAAAAAGCCTGTCTCTGCTTTCAGTTTATAATTATTCTTGCAAATGAAAACAAGATCATTATATAGAATACATAATCATGATACAGGAAGCACATCCTGATAGGAAATGCACCATCAGCAATAACAAAGACTTAATCCTGTACTGTTTTTCTAGGGCTGGAGAAATTCAGAATAATTCACATACCTGTTTTGGATGGATGACTGCAGCCTAATGCAAGGTCCTTTTTATTCTACACGCCCAGCCTGACAACTTTGTGGCTAAAAAGACTACATTCCTGTTTCAGCTACTGAGGAACATAGTGACCACCTTGTTATAGTATTGTTTTTGATGCAGAGACAGATCTTTCTGACAATGAATCCATCCCCTCCAGCTAAAGCAGCGGTTCTCAACCTATGGGTCGCGACCCCATTTGGAGTCAATCGACCATTTCACGGGGGTCGGCAAGCAAGGCTGTCCACCATTTTTTTCCCCTTTTCCGGCGGGTGCCTTACCTCCCTTGAGCTGGGCCAGCTGGTGGTCGGCCTGCTCCGTCTCTGCCACTTGCCAGCTACGCCTCGGCCGGCGCAGGGGGCGGAACCACGCATGCACGGCGCTCGCGGGCAGGGAAAGTCCTCGACTTACGACCGGTTGGGTAGTCCTTGACTTACGACCGGTTTAGTCCTCGACTTACGACCGGTTTAGTCCTCGACTTACGACCGGTTGGGGGTCGCAGCATTAAAAAGGTTGAGAACCACTGAGCTAAAGGTTGGAGCTGAAATGTTGGAATGACTTTGTACAACAAGAAAGGCAGTAGCTCTACATACGGGGGTGTCCATGAGGTGTAATCAAGAAAGTCAAGATGGCGGCTGCATGATGTGTTTAGAGCACTGCCTGGTTTTATACATACACACAGACACACACACAATGCTTTTTAAGAAGAGGCTGGAATCATTTGATTCCTTTATCCAAAGAAGAGAATATATTTAATTTTGTTTCTATTTGGAAATGATGGGGAAAAACCCTGAAACTCTGATTTTGTTTTTGCTGATTAGACAGATAGAAATTGTCACAGAAATTGTTAGCATATACTATTTATAAAAGTAAAAAAGTTGAGATTCTAATGTTATTATCTTTTACTGTGCTAAAAAGAGTTGGAGGTCAACACCTTTTTTTTCTTTTTCTCTTCTTCCCTTTTTCCTTCCCCTAGTTTTCCATTACTTTTAATTTTCCTTTGTATTTTATATTGTATTTTATAAACTAATAAAATTTGTAAAGCGAAAAAGAAGAGGCTGGACAATCAGCTCTCATTTATCATTTTTTTCATGCATGTAACAGAGGATTAGCCTTTATGGTCTTTCTTAGAACCAGCAACAGCATGCAGTTCTGGGACAGCTGACCAATTGATTTGATGAGTACAAGGATTTTTATACAGTTTTACAGCATTTTGTAATTTGGAGGTTTGCTTTGTGTGCTTTTGTTATTAGATTTCTTTAGCTTGTTTTGCAAAAGCTAGCAATGGGTCTAAAATACTGACTTCCTTGGGTTTTA
>NW_015405007.1:10431-13201 GCF_001527695.2 Protobothrops mucrosquamatus
TATTTTTAAAATTTCTTTCTGTTGTAGCTTCCCAACCTCTTGTTCTATGGCCCTCCTGGAACTGGGAAAACATCTACTATTTTGGCAGCAGCTAGAGAACTCTTTGGGTAATATGGAGTTCAGTGAAATTGAATTTGACTCTATACGTGTGTTGTTCTACTCGTTAGTGTTTCTGGCATGAACATCTTGAAATTTTATAACACAGTAAGAATGGGTTCTGTTCAGAAGAAAGAATAAAACACATACTGTATATTTGTAATGCTGATTGTTGGCCAGCTAAAGACTGAAGAATTCCTAAATGTGGACATGGATGCAAATACAATATCTAGGACAGTGATAGGAAAGTTACCACACATTGTTTTGGATTCCAGTATCATCAACCCCAACCTGTGTGTCAAATCCCCAGGGAAAATGGAATATGTTGTCCAAAACATGTTTCTCTGTCCTGTTTTAGAAACATACAAGGGAGTGTGAATTGTAACAGGCAGGACTAAATGCTGCAAGTTATTGTAGGCAGATTTGGAATTTTGAGACCCTATTTTAGCAGCCTTGTGAAATAACTGCCTTGCTGAGCATAGGAGATTCTGCTTTATCAAAAGGCAGGGTGATCAGTTTGCTTCTCACCAGCTTCTCTAGTCCACCAGGACGATCTCTATCACCTCCATCTTTTTTCCTAGGGCATATTTCCAAAGAACCATCCCTATTTTATTTTTTTAAATCCCATGAAGACTGTATGTATCCTCAAAGCATTGTTGGAAATTTAGATTAGGCTTGAATTTGATTATTTATTTGGGGAACGATGGCTCCCCGTGTATTATTTTCATTAAAGATTCCAAATAACTAACAAAATCAGGGGAGCATTAAGGGTGGTGTCTACAGAGCCCTTGATATATTTCTAGGCATTAAGTTGATCCAGAAGTAACCCAAAACTAGATTTGATTTGAAATGAGCAGAAAGGTGTTTTGATGCTAACTGTTGTCAACTAAAATTTACATTCTTGTAATTGAGCTTTCCACAACTTGGGCTTCTAGATGTAGTAGGACTGCAAGTTCCAGAATTTCAGTCAGAAGCCATGCCCCCTGGGAAAATCTGGGCATTTGAATCCCAACGCATCTGGAAGGCACTATAATGGAGAAGTGTTGGCTCTTCAAGATAGACCAGCAAACAGGCACTGCTTGAACATTGGAATTCTATTGTTGTTATGGTTCATCTCAGATAGATGTTCAGACTATATTTGGCATTTTTACCCATCTATCAAATCCTTCCCAAGGACCTAGGATAGGCAGAAGTGGATGTTTCATGGTGTTAATGGTATCATCGCAGGATGTAAGCTGTTCCAAGTAAAATTGCCTTTTGCAATTGATTGATGGTGATTTTGTCAATGCCAATGGTGTTCAAGTTGTGCTCCAGATGTTTTGGGATTGCACCCAAAATGTCTGTTACTATTGCTACTACCTTTGTTTTCTTTTGCCACAGTCATTCTGTTTCTATTTGCAGGTCTTTGTATTTTGTTATCTTCTCTTATTCTTTTTCTTCTCTTCTGCTGTCTCCAAGTACTGCCATGCCCGCTGTCTAGTCTTTTTTTCTTTCTTATCGACAGATGTTGGAGTGTTATGTAGTAGGTACTTGTCTTTCTGAATTCTAAAGTCCCAGAGCAATTTAGCTTCTTCATTTTCTATTACTTCTTCTATTATTATAGAATGCAGTAACAGAATCTTGAAAGTTGGACAGATTCTCTCTCTTCCCCCTAAAGAGAATAAAAATGGGACAATCTTCAGTTTTTTCTTCACTCCCTCCCCTCTATCCAGACTAAACTAATGTTTACATAAAAGTTGTAATAATAATAATAATGATGATGATGATGATGATGATGATGATGATGATGATGATGATGATGATGATGTTGGAAGGAACCTTGGAGGTCATCGAGTCCAACCCCCTGCTCAGGCAGGCAGGAAACCCTACACCATTTCAGACAGATGGCTGTCCAGTCTCTTCTTAAAAACTTCCAGTGTTGGAGCATTCACCGCTTCTGGAGGCAGGTCGTTCCATTGGTTAATTGTTCTAACTGTCAGGAAGTTTCTCCTTAGTTCTAGGTTGCTTCTCTCTTTGGTTAGTTTCCACCCATTGCTTCTTGTCCTGCCTTCAGGCGCCTTGGAAAATAGTTTGACTCCCTCTTCTTTGTGGCAGCCCCTGAGATATTGAAACACTGCTATCATGTCCCCCCTCATCCTTCTCTTCATTAAACTAGACATTCCCAATTCCAGCAACCGTTCCTTATATGCTTTAGCCTCCAGTCCCCTAATCATCTTTGTTGCTCTTCTCTGTACTCTTTCTAGAGTCTCAGCATTTTTTTTACATCATGGTGACCAAAACTGGATGCAGTATTCCAAGTGTGGCCTTACCAAGGCATTGTAAAGTGGTATGAACACTTCACGTGATCTTGATTCTATCCCTCTGTTAATGCAGCCCAGCACTGAGTTGGCCTTTTTGGCAGCTGCAGCACACTGCTGGCTCATATTTAAATGATTGTCCACTAGGACTCCGAGATCCCTCTCACAGTTACTACTGTTGAGCAAGGTACCCCCTATACTATACCTGTACATTTGGTTTTTCTTGCCTAAATGTAGAACCTTACTTTTTTCACCATTGAATTTCATTTTGTTAGATAGTGCCCAGTGTTCAAGTCTGTCCAGATCCTCCTGTATCCTAAGCCTGTCTTCTGGAGTGTTGGCTATTCCTGCCAGCTTGGTGTCATCTGCAAATTTGA